>NW_027617056.1:0-153374 GCF_964187855.1 Myxine glutinosa | reverse complement strand
TTGAAAAACAACTTTTCGCACTTGTGTTAGTGTTGAAAAACCACTTTTCGCACTTGTGTTGGTGCAGGAAACCACTTTTGCACTTGTATTAGTGTGGAAAAAACACTTTTTGCACTTGTGATAGTGTTGAAAAACCACTTTTCGCACTTGTGTTAGTGTTGAAAAACCACTTTTCGCACTTGTGTTGGTGCAGGAAACCACTTTTGCACTTGTATTAGTGTGGAAAAACCACTTTTCACACTTGTGTTAGTGTTGAAAAACCATTTTTCGCACTTGTGTTAGTGTTGAAAAACCACTTTTCGCACTTGTGTTGGTGCAGGAAACCACTTTTGCACTTGTATTAGTGTGGAAAAATCACTTTTTGCACTTATGTTAGTGTTGAAATACCACTTTTCGCACTTGTGTTAGTGTTGAAAAACCACTTTTCGCACTTGTGTTGGTGCAGGAAACCACTTTTGCACTTGTATTAGTGTGGAAAAACCACTTTTTGCACTTGTGTTAGTGTTGAAAAACCACTTTTTGCACTTGTGTTTGGGGCAGGAAACCACTTTTGCACTTGTATTAGTGTGGAAAAACCACTTTTCGCACTTGTGTTAGTGTTGAAAAACCACTTTTTGCACTTGTGTTAGTGTTGAAAAACCACTTTTCGCACTTGTGTTGGTGTTGAAAAACTACTTTTCGCACTTGTGTTGGTGCAGGAAACCACTTTTGCACTTGTATTAGTGTGGAAAAACCACTTTTCGCACTTGTGTTAGTGTTGAAAAACAACTTTTCGCACTTGTGTAGTGTTGAAAAACCACTTTTCGCACTTGTGTTGGTGCAGAAAACCACTTTTGCACTTGTATTAGTGTGGAAAAAAACACTTTTTGCACTTGTGATAGTGTTGAAAAACCACTTTTCGCACTTGTGTTAGTGTTGAAAACCACTTTTCGCACTTGTGTTGGTGCAGGAAACCACTTTTGCACTTGTATTAGTGTGGAAAAACCACTTTTCACACTTGTGTTAGTGTTGAAAAACCACTTTTCGCACTTGTGTTAGTGTTGAAAAACCACTTTTCGCACTTGTGTTGGTGCAGGAAACCACTTTTGCAGTTGTATTAGTGTGGAAAAAACACTTTTTGCACTTATGTTAGTGTTGAAATACCACTTTTCGCACTTGTGTTAGTGTTGAAAAACCACTTTTCGCACTTGTGTTGGGGCAGGAAACCACTTTTGCACTTGTATTAGTGTGGAAAAACCACTTTTCGCACTTGTGTTAGTGTTGAAAAACCACTTTTCGCACTTGTGTTAGTGTTGAAAAACCACTTTTCGCACCTGTGTTGGTGCAGGAAACCACTTTTGCACTTGTATTAGTGTGGAAAAACCACTTTTCGCACTTGTGTTAGTGTTGAAAAACCACTTTTCGCACTTGTGTTAGTGTTGAAAAACTACTTTTCGCACTTGTGTTGGTGCAGGAAACCACTTTTGCACTTGTATTAGTGTGGAAAAACCACTTTTCGCACTTGTGTTAGTGTTGAAAAACAACTTTTCGCACTTGTGTTAGTGTTGAAAAACCACTTTTTGCACTTGTGTTGGTGCAGGAAACCACTTTTGCACTTGTATTAGTGTGGAAAAAACACTTTTTGCACTTGTGATAGTGTTGAAAAACCACTTTTCGCACTTGTGTTTAGTGTTGAAAAACCACTTTTCACACTTGTGTTGGTGCAGGAAACCACTTTTGCACTTGTATTAGTGTGGAAAAAACACTTTTTGCACTTGTGATAGTGTTGAAAAACCACTTTTCGCACTTGTGTTAGTGTTTGAAAAACCACTTTTCGCACTTGTGTTGGTGCAGGAAACCACTTTTGCACTTGTAATAGTGTGGAAAAACCACTTTTCACACTTGTGTTAGTGTTGAAAAACCACTTTTCGCACTTGTGTTAGTGTTGAAAAACCACTTTTCGCACTTGTGTTGGTGCAGGAAACCACTTTTGCAGTTGTATTAGTGTGGAAAAAACACTTTTGCACTTATGTTAGTGTTGAAATACCACTTTTCGCACTTGTGTTAGTGTTGAAAAACCACTTTTCGCACTTGTGTTGGGGGCAGGAAACCACTTTTGCACTTGTATTAGTGTGGAAAAACCACTTTTCGCACTTGTGTTAGTGTTGAAAAACCACTTTTCGCACTCGTGTTAGTGTTGAAAAACCACTTTTCGCACTTGTGTTGGTGCAGGAAACCACTTTTGCACTTGTATTAGTGTGGAAAAACCACTTTTCGCACTTGTGTTAGTGTTGAAAAACCACTTTTCGCACTTGTGTTAGTGTTGAAAAAACTACTTTTCGCACTTGTGTTGGTGCAGGAAACCACTTTTGCACTTGTATTAGTGTGGAAAAACCACTTTTTGCACTTGTGTTAGTGTTGAAAAACAACTTTTCGCACTTGTGTTAGTGTTGAAAAACCACTTTTCGCACTTGTGTTGGTGCAGGAAACCACTTTTGCACTTGTATTAGTGTGGAAAAAACACTTTTTGCACTTGTGATAGTGTTGAAAAACTACTTTTTGCACTTGTGTTAGTGTTGAAAAACCACTTTTCGCACTTGTGTTGGTGCAGGAAACCACTTTTGCACTTGTATTAGTGTGGAAAAACCACTTTTCACACTTGTGTTAGTGTTGAAAAACCATTTTTCGCACTTGTGTTAGTGTTGAAAAACCACTTTTCGCACTTGTGTTGGTGCAGGAAACCACTTTTGCACTTGTATTAGTGTGGAAAAATCACTTTTTGCACTTATGTTAGTGTTGAAATACCACTTTTCGCACTTGTGTTAGTGTTGAAAAACCACTTTTCGCACTTGTGTTGGTGCAGGAAACCACTTTTGCAGTTGTATTAGTGTGGAAAAACCACTTTTTGCACTTGTGTTAGTGTTGATAAACCACTTTTTGCACTTGTGTTGGGGCAGGAAACCACTTTTGCACTTGTATTAGTGTGGAAAAACCACTTTTCGCACTTGTGTTAGTGTTGAAAAACCACTTTTTGCACTTGTGTTAGTGTTGAAAAACCACTTTTCGCACTTGTGTTGGTGCAGGAAACCACTTTTGCACTTGTATTAGTGTGGAAAAACCACTTTTCGCACTTGTGTTAGTGTTGAAAAACCACTTTTCGCACTTGTGTTAGTGTTGAAAAACCACTTTTTGCACTTGTGTTAGTGTTGAAAAACCACTTTTCGCACTTGTGTTGGTGCAGGAAACCACTTTTGCACTTGTATAAGTGTGGAAAAAACACTTTTTGCACTTGTGTTAGTGTTGAAAAACCACTTTTCGCACTTGTGTTAGTGTTGAAAAACCACTTTTCGCACTTGTGTTGGTGCAGGAAACCACTTTTGCACTGTATTAGTGTGGAAAAACCACTTTTCACACTTGTGTTAGTGTTGAAAAACCACTTTTCGCACTTGTGTTAGTGTTGAAAAACCACTTTTCGCACTTGTGTTGGTGCAGGAAACCACTTTTGCACTTGTATTAGTGTGGAAAAACCACTTTTCGCACTTGTGTTAGTGTTGAAAAACTACTTTTCGCACTTGTGTTGGTGCAGGAAACCACTTTTGCACTTGTATTAGTGTGGAAAACCACTTTTCGCACTTGTGTTAGTGTTGAAAAACAACTTTTCGCACTTGTGTTAGTGTTGAAAAACCACTTTTCGCACTTGTGTTGGTGCAGGAAACCACTTTTGCACTTGTATTAGTGTGGAAAAAACACTTTTTGCACTTGTGATAGTGTTGAAAAACCACTTTTCGCACTTGTGTTAGTGTTGAAAGACCACTTTTCGCACTTGTGTTGGTGCAGGAAACCACTTTTGCACTTGTATTAGTGTGGACAAAACACTTTTTGCACTTGTGATAGTGTTGAAAAACCACTTTTCGCACTTGTGTTAGTGTTGAAAATCCACTTTTCGCACTTGTGTTGGTGCAGGAAACCACTTTTGCACTTGTATTAGTGTGGAAAAACCACTTTTCGCACTTGTGTTGGTGCAGGAAACCACTTTTGCACTTGTATTAGTGTGGAAAAACCACTTTTCGCACTTGTGTTAGTGTTGAAAAACCACTTTTCGCACTTGTGTTAGTGTTGAAAAACTACTTTTCGCACTTGTGTTGGTGCAGGAAACCACTTTTGCACTTGTATTAGTGTGGAAAAACCACTTTTCGCACTTGTGTTAGTGTTGAAAAACAACTTTTCGCACTTGTGTTAGTGTTGAAAAACCACTTTTCGCAATTGTGTTGGTGCAGGAAACCACTTTTGCACTTGTATTAGTGTGGAAAAAACACTTTTTGCACTTGTGTTAGTGTTGAAAAACCACTTTTCGCACTTGTGTTGGTGCAGGAAACCACTTTTGCACTTGTATTAGTGTGGAAAAACCACTTTTCACACTTGTGTTAGTGTTGAAAAACCACTTTTCGCACTTGTGTTAGTGTTGAAAAACCACTTTTCGCACTTGTGTTGGTGCAGGAAACCACTTTTGCACTTGTATTAGTGTGGAAAAAACACTTTTTGCACTTGTGATAGTGTTGAAAAACCACTTTTCGCACTTGTGTTAGTGTTGAAAACCCACTTTTCGCACTTGTGTTGGTGCAGGAAACCACTTTTGCACTTGCATTAGTGTGGAAAAAACACTTTTTGCACTTGTGATAGTGTTGAAAAACCACTTTTCGCACTTGTGTTAGTGTTGAAAAACCACTTTTCACACTTGTGTTGGGGCAGGAAACCACTTTTGCACTTGTATTAGTGTGGAAAACCACTTTTCGCACTTGTGTTAGTGTTGAAAAACCACATTTCGCACTTGTGTTAGTGTTGAAAAACCACTTTTCGCACTTGTGTTGGTGCAGGAAACCACTTTTGCACTTGTATTAGTGTGGAAAAACCACTTTTCGCACTTGTGTTAGTGTTGAAAAACCACTTTTCGCACTTGTGTTAGTGTTGAAAAACTACTTTTCGCACTTGTGTTGGTGCAGGAAACCACTTTTGCACTTGTATTAGTGTGGAAAAACCACTTTTCGCACTTGTGTTAGTGTTGAAAAACAACTTTTCGCACTTGTGTTAGTGTTGAAAAACCACTTTTCGCACTTGTGTTGGTGCAGGAAACCACTTTTGCACTTGTATTAGTGTGGAAAAAACACTTTTTGCACTTGTGATAGTGTTGAAAAACCACTTTTCGCACTTGTGTTAGTGTTGAAAAACCACTTTTCGCACTTGTGTTGGTGCAGGAAACCACTTTTGCACTTGTATTAGTGTGGAAAAACCACTTTTCACACTTGTGTTAGTGTTGAAAAACCATTTTTCGCACTTGTGTTAGTGTTGAAAAACCACTTTTCGCACTTGTGTTGGTGCAGGAAACCACTTTTGCACTTGTATTAGTGTGGAAAAATCACTTTTTGCACTTATGTTAGTGTTGAAATACCACTTTTCGCACTTGTGTTAGTGTTGAAAAACCACTTTTCGCACTTGTGTTGGTGCAGGAAACCACTTTTGCACTTGTATTAGTGTGGAAAAACCACTTTTCGCACTTGTGTTAGTGTTGAAAAACCACTTTTCGCACTTGTGTTAGTGTTGAAAAACTACTTTTCGCACTTGTGTTGGTGCAGGAAACCACTTTTGCACTTGTATTAGTGTGGAAAAACCACTTTTCGCACTTGTGTTGGTGCAGAAAACCACTTTTGCACTTGTATTAGTGTGGAAAAAACACTTTTTGCACTTGTGATAGTGTTGAAAAACCACTTTTCGCACTTGTGTTAGTGTTGAAAAACCACTTTTCGCACTTGTGTTGGTGCAGGAAACCACTTTTGCACTTGTATTAGTGTGGAAAAACCACTTTTCACACTTGTGTTAGTGTTGAAAAACCACTTTTCGCACTTGTGTTAGTGTTGAAAAACCACTTTTCGCACTTGTGTTGGTGCAGGAAACCACTTTTGCAGTTGTATTAGTGTGGAAAAAACACTTTTTGCACTTATGTTAGTGTTGAAATACCACTTTTCGCACTTGTGTTAGTGTTGAAAAACCACTTTTCGCACTTGTGTTGGGGCAGGAAACCACTTTTGCACTTGTATTAGTGTGGAAAAACCACTTTTCGCACTTGTGTTAGTGTTGAAAAACCACTTTTCGCACTTGTGTTAGTGTTGAAAAACCACTTTTCGCACCTGTGTTGGTGCAGGAAACCACTTTTGCACTTGTATTAGTGTGGAAAAACCACTTTTCGCACTTGTGTTAGTGTTGAAAAACCACTTTTCGCACTTGTGTTAGTGTTGAAAAACTACTTTTCGCACTTGTGTTGGTGCAGGAAACCACTTTTGCACTTGTATTAGTGTGGAAAAACCACTTTTCGCACTTGTGTTAGTGTTGAAAAACAACTTTTCGCACTTGTGTTAGTGTTGAAAAACCACTTTTTGCACTTGTGTTGGTGCAGGAAACCACTTTTGCACTTGTATTAGTGTGGAAAAAACACTTTTTGCACTTGTGATAGTGTTGAAAAACCACTTTTCGCACTTGTGTTAGTGTTGAAAAACCACTTTTCACACTTGTGTTGGTGCAGGAAACCACTTTTGCACTTGTATTAGTGTGGAAAAAACACTTTTTGCACTTGTGATAGTGTTGAAAAACCACTTTTCGCACTTGTGTTAGTGTTGAAAAACCACTTTTCGCACTTGTGTTGGTGCAGGAAACCACTTTTGCACTTGTATTAGTGTGGAAAAACCACTTTTCACACTTGTGTTAGTGTTGAAAAACCACTTTTCGCACTTGTGTTAGTGTTGAAAAACCACTTTTCGCACTTGTGTTGGTGCAGGAAACCACTTTTGCAGTTGTATTAGTGTGGAAAAAACACTTTTTGCACTTATGTTAGTGTTGAAATACCACTTTTCGCACTTGTGTTAGTGTTGAAAAACCACTTTTCGCACTTGTGTTGGGGGCAGGAAACCACTTTTGCACTTGTATTAGTGTGGAAAAACCACTTTTCGCACTTGTTAGTGTTGAAAAACCACTTTTCGCACTCGTGTTAGTGTTGAAAAACCACTTTTCGCACTTGTGTTGGTGCAGGAAACCACTTTTGCACTTGTATTAGTGTGGAAAAACCACTTTTCGCACTTGTGTTAGTGTTGAAAAACCACTTTTCGCACTTGTGTTAGTGTTGAAAAACTACTTTTCGCACTTGTGTTGGTGCAGGAAACCACTTTTGCACTTGTATTAGTGTGGAAAAACCACTTTTCGCACTTGTGTTAGTGTTGAAAAACAACTTTTCGCACTTGTGTTAGTGTTGAAAAACCACTTTTCGCACTTGTGTTGGTGCAGGAAACCACTTTTGCACTTGTATTAGTGTGGAAAAAACACTTTTTGCACTTGTGATAGTGTTGAAAAACCACTTTTTGCACTTGTGTTAGTGTTGAAAAACCACTTTTCGCACTTGTGTTGGTGCAGGAAACCACTTTTGCACTTGTATTAGTGTGGAAAAACCACTTTTCACACTTGTGTTAGTGTTGAAAAACCATTTTTCGCACTTGTGTTAGTGTTGAAAAACCACTTTTCGCACTTGTGTTGGTGCAGGAAACCACTTTTGCACTTGTATTAGTGTGGAAAAATCACTTTTTGCACTTATGTTAGTGTTGAAATACCACTTTTCGCACTTGTGTTAGTGTTGAAAAACCACTTTTCGCACTTGTGTTGGTGCAGGAAACCACTTTTGCACTTGTATTAGTGTGGAAAAACCACTTTTTGCACTTGTGTTAGTGTTGAAAAACCACTTTTTGCACTTGTGTTGGGGCAGGAAACCACTTTTGCACTTGTATTAGTGTGGAAAAACCACTTTTCGCACTTGTGTTAGTGTTGAAAAACCACTTTTTGCACTTGTGTTAGTGTTGAAAAACCACTTTTCGCACTTGTGTTAGTGTTGAAAAACCACTTTTCGCACTTGTGTTGGTGCAGGAAACCACTTTTGCACTTGTATTAGTGTGGAAAAACCACTTTTCGCACTTGTGTTAGTGTTGAAAAACCACTTTTCGCACTTGTGTTAGTGTTGAAAAACCACTTTTTGCACTTGTGTTAGTGTTGAAAAACCACTTTTCGCACTTGTGTTGGTGCAGGAAACCACTTTTGCACTTGTATAAGTGTGGAAAAAACACTTTTTGCACTTGTGTTAGTGTTGAAAAACCACTTTTCGCACTTGTGTTAGTGTTGAAAAACCACTTTTCGCACTTGTGTTGGTGCAGGAAACCACTTTTGCACTGTATTAGTGTGGAAAAACCACTTTTCACACTTGTGTTAGTGTTGAAAAACCACTTTTCGCACTTGTGTTAGTGTTGAAAAACCACTTTTCGCACTTGTGTTGGTGCAGGAAACCACTTTTGCACTTGTATTAGTGTGGAAAAACCACTTTTCGCACTTGTGTTAGTGTTGAAAAACTACTTTTCGCACTTGTGTTGGTGCAGGAAACCACTTTTGCACTTGTATTAGTGTGGAAAACCACTTTTCGCACTTGTGTTAGTGTTGAAAAACAACTTTTCGCACTTGTGTTAGTGTTGAAAAACCACTTTTCGCACTTGTGTTGGTGCAGGAAACCACTTTTGCACTTGTATTAGTGTGGAAAAAACACTTTTTGCACTTGTGATAGTGTTGAAAAACCACTTTTCGCACTTGTGTTAGTGTTGAAAAACCACTTTTCGCACTTGTGTTGGTGCAGGAAACCACTTTTGCACTTGTATTAGTGTGGAAAAACCACTTTTCGCACTTGTGTTAGTGTTGAAAAACAACTTTTCGCACTTGTGTTAGTGTTGAAAAACCACTTTTTGCACTTGTGTTGGTGCAGGAAACCACTTTTGCACTTGTATTAGTGTGGAAAAAACACTTTTTGCACTTGTGATAGTGTTGAAAAACCACTTTTCGCACTTGTGTTAGTGTTGAAAAACCACTTTTCGCACTTGTGTTGGTGCAGGAAACCACTTTTGCACTTGTATTAGTGTGGAAAAACCACTTTTCACACTTGTGTTAGTGTTGAAAAACCACTTTTCGCACTTGTGTTAGTGTTGAAAAACCACTTTTCGCACTTGTGTTGGTGCAGGAAACCACTTTTGCAGTTGTATTAGTGTGGAAAAAACACTTTTTGCACTTATGTTAGTGTTGAAATACCACTTTTCGCACTTGTGTTAGTGTTGAAAAACCACTTTTCGCACTTGTGTTGGGGGCAGGAAACCACTTTTGCACTTGTATTAGTGTGGAAAAACCACTTTTCGCACTTGTGTTAGTGTTGAAAAACCACTTTTCGCACTCGTGTTAGTGTTGAAAAACCACTTTTCGCACTTGTGTTGGTGCAGGAAACCACTTTTGCACTTGTATTAGTGTGGAAAAACCACTTTTCGCACTTGTGTTAGTGTTGAAAAACCACTTTTCGCACTTGTGTTAGTGTTGAAAAACTACTTTTCGCACTTGTGTTGGTGCAGGAAACCACTTTTGCACTTGTATTAGTGTGGAAAAACCACTTTTCGCACTTGTGTTAGTGTTGAAAAACAACTTTTCGCACTTGTGTTAGTGTTGAAAAACCACTTTTCGCACTTGTGTTGGTGCAGGAAACCACTTTTGCACTTGTATTAGTGTGGAAAAAACACTTTTTGCACTTGTGATAGTGTTGAAAAACCACTTTTTGCACTTGTGTTAGTGTTGAAAAACCACTTTTCGCACTTGTGTTGGTGCAGGAAACCACTTTTGCACTTGTATTAGTGTGGAAAAACCACTTTTCACACTTGTGTTAGTGTTGAAAAACCACTTTTCGCACTTGTGTTGGTGCAGGAAACCACTTTTGCACTTGTATTAGTGTGGAAAAACCACTTTTTGCACTTGTGTTAGTGTTGAAAAACCACTTTTTGCACTTGTGTTGGGGCAGGAAACCACTTTTGCACTTGTATTAGTGTGGAAAAACCACTTTTCGCACTTGTGTTAGTGTTGAAAAACCACTTTTTGCACTTGTGTTAGTGTTGAAAAACCACTTTTCGCACTTGTGTTGGTGCAGGAAACCACTTTTGCACTTGTATTAGTGTGGAAAAACCACTTTTCGCACTTGTGTTAGTGTTGAAAAACCACTTTTCGCACTTGTGTTAGTGTTGAAAAACCACTTTTTGCACTTGTGTTAGTGTTGAAAAACCACTTTTCGCACTTGTGTTGGTGCAGGAAACCACTTTTGCACTTGTATAAGTGTGGAAAAAACACTTTTTGCACTTGTGTTAGTGTTGAAAAACCACTTTTCGCACTTGTGTTAGTGTTGAAAAACCACTTTTCGCACTTGTGTTGGTGCAGGAAACCACTTTTGCACTGTATTAGTGTGGAAAAACCACTTTTCACACTTGTGTTAGTGTTGAAAAACCACTTTTCGCACTTGTGTTAGTGTTGAAAAACCACTTTTCGCACTTGTGTTGGTGCAGGAAACCACTTTTGCACTTGTATTAGTGTGGAAAAACCACTTTTCGCACTTGTGTTAGTGTTGAAAAACTACTTTTCGCACTTGTGTTGGTGCAGGAAACCACTTTTGCACTTGTATTAGTGTGGAAAACCACTTTTCGCACTTGTGTTAGTGTTGAAAAACAACTTTTCGCACTTGTGTTAGTGTTGAAAGACCACTTTTCGCACTTGTGTTGGTGCAGGAAACCACTTTTGCACTTGTATTAGTGTGGACAAAACACTTTTTGCACGTGTGATAGTGTTGAAAAACCACTTTTCGCACTTGTGTTAGTGTTGAAAATCCACTTTTCGCACTTGTGTTGGTGCAGGAAACCACTTTTGCACTTGTATTAGTGTGGAAAAACCACTTTTCGCACTTGTGTTGGTGCAGGAAACCACTTTTGCACTTGTATTAGTGTGGAAAAACCACTTTTCGCACTTGTGTTAGTGTTGAAAAACCACTTTTCGCACTTGTGTTAGTGTTGAAAAACTACTTTTCGCACTTGTGTTGGTGCAGGAAACCACTTTTGCACTTGTATTAGTGTGGAAAAACCACTTTTCGCACTTGTGTTAGTGTTGAAAAACAACTTTTCGCACTTGTGTTAGTGTTGAAAAACCACTTTTCGCAATTGTGTTGGTGCAGGAAACCACTTTTGCACTTGTATTAGTGTGGAAAAAACACTTTTTGCACTTGTGTTAGTGTTGAAAAACCACTTTTCGCACTTGTGTTGGTGCAGGAAACCACTTTTGCACTTGTATTAGTGTGGAAAAACCACTTTTCACACTTGTGTTAGTGTTGAAAAACCACTTTTCGCACTTGTGTTAGTGTTGAAAAACCACTTTTCGCACTTGTGTTGGTGCAGGAAACCACTTTTGCACTTGTATTAGTGTGGAAAAATCACTTTTTACCTTCGCAAAAGCGGAAGGTTATGTTTTGATCGCTGTGTATTTATTTGTATGTCTGTGTGTGTGTGTGTGTGTATGTTATTCGCATAACTCAAAAAGTATTCAACCGAATTGCATGAAATTTGGTGGGATGATTGGTTATTATACGGGACACATTTGATTAGATTTTGGGAGCAATCGGGTCAAAGGTCAAGGTCAAGGTCACGAAAAGGTCAAAATCGTATTTTAGTACAGTACAGAACAGTAGCTGCGGCGAAGGTATGCGCTCTACCGAGTGCCCGTTCTAGTTGCACTTATGTTAGTGTTGAAATACCACTTTTCGCACTTGTGTTAGTGTTGAAAAACCACTTTTCGCACTTGTGTTGGTGCAGGAAACCACTTTTGCACTTGTATTAGTGTGGAAAAACCACTTTTTGCACTTGTGTTAGTGTTGAAAAACCACTTTTTGCACTTGTGTTGGGGCAGGAAACCACTTTTGCACTTGTATTAGTGTGGAAAAACCACTTTTCGCACTTGTGTTAGTGTTGAAAAACCACTTTTCGCACTTGTGTTGGTGCAGGAAACCACTTTTGCACTTGTATTAGTGTGGAAAAACCACTTTTCGCACTTGTGTTAGTGTTGAAAAACCACTTTTCGCACTTGTGTTAGTGTTGAAAAACTACTTTTCGCACTTGTGTTGGTGCAGGAAACCACTTTTGCACTTGTATTAGTGTGGAAAAACCACTTTTCGCACTTGTGTTAGTGTTGAAAAACAACTTTTCGCACTTGTGTTAGTGTTGAAAAACCACTTTTCGCACTTGTGTTGGTGCAGGAAACCACTTTTGCACTTGTATTAGTGTGGAAAAAACACTTTTTGCTCTTGTGATAGTGTTGAAAAACCACTTTTCGCACTTGTGTTAGTGTTGAAAAACCACTTTTCGCACTTGTGTTGGTGTTGAAAAACCACTTTTCGCACTTGTGTTGGTGTTGAAAAAACCACTTTTCGCACTTGTGTTGGTGCAGGAAACCACTTTTGCAGTTGTATTAGTGTGGAAAAAACACTTTTTGCACTTATGTTAGTGTTGAAATACCACTTTTCGCACTTGTGTTAGTGTTGGAAAAACCACTTTTCGCACTTGTGTTGGTGCAGGAAATCACTTTTGCACTTGTATTAGTGTGGAAAAAACACTTTTTGCACTTGTGATAGTGTTGAAAAACCACTTTTCGCACTTGTGTTAGTGTTGAAAAACCACTTTTCGCACTTGTGTTAGTGTTGAAAAACCACTTTTCGCACTTGTGTTGGTGCAGGAAACCACTTTTGCACTTGTATAAGTGTGGAAAAAACACTTTTTGCACTTGTGTTAGTGTTGAAAAACCACTTTTCGCACTTGTGTTAGTGTTGAAAAACCACTTTTCGCACTTGTGTTGGTGCAGGAAACCACTTTTGCACTGTATTAGTGTGGAAAAACCACTTTTCACACTTGTGTTAGTGTTGAAAAACCACTTTTCGCACTTGTGTTGGTGCAGGAAACCACTTTTGCACTTGTATTAGTGTGGAAAAAACACTTTTTGCACTTGTGATAGTGTTGAAAAACCACTTTTCGCATTTGTGTTAGTGTTGAAAAACCACTTTTCGCACTTGTGTTGGTGCAGGAAACCACTTTTGCACTTGTATTAGTGTGGAAAAACCAATTTTCGCACTTGTGTTAGTGTTGAAAAACCACTTTTCGCACTTGTGTTAGTGTTGAAAAACCACTTTTCACACTTGTGTTGGTGCAGGGAACCACTTTTGCACTTGTGATAGTGTTGAAAAACCACTTTTCGCACTTGTGTTAGTGTTAAAAAACCACTTTTCGCACTTGTGTTTGTGCAGGAAACCACTTTTGCACTTGTATTAGTGTGGAAAAGCCAGTTTTTGCACTTGTGTTAGTGTTGAAAAACCACTTTTCGCACTTTTGTTGGTGCAGGAATTCCACTTTTGCACTTGTATTAGTGTGGAAAAACCACTTTTTGCACTTGTGTTAGTGTTGAAAAACCACTTTTCGCACTTGTGTTAATGTTGAAAAACCACTTTTCGCACTTGTGTTGGTGCAGGAAACCACTTTTGCACTTGTATTAGTGTGGAAAAACCACTTTTTGCACTTGTGTTAGTGTTGAAAAACCACTTTTCGCACTTGTGTTAGTGTTGAAAAACCACTTTTCGCACTTGTGTTGGTGCAGGAAACCACTTTTGCACTTGTATTAGTGTGGAAAAATCACTTTTTGCACTTATGTTAGTGTTGAAATACCACTTTTCGCACTTGTGTTAGTGTTGAAAAACCACTTTTCGCACTTGTGTTGGTGCAGGAAACCACTTTTGCACTTGTATTAGTGTGGAAAACCACTTTTTGCACTTGTGTTAGTGTTGAAAAACCACTTTTCGCACTTGTGTTGGTGCAAGAAACCACTTTTGCACTTGTATTAGTATGGAAAAACCACTTTTTGCACTTGTGTTAGTGTTGAAAAACCACTTTTCGCACTTGTGTTGGTGCAGGAAACCACTTTTGCACTTGTATTAGTGTGGAAAAACCACTTTTCGCACTTGTGTTAGTGTTGAAAAACAACTTTTCGCACTTGTGTTAGTGTTGAAAAACCACTTTTCGCACTTGTGTTGGTGCAGGAAACCACTTTTGCACTTGTATTAGTGTGGAAAAAACACTTTTTGCACTTGTGATAGTGTTGAAAAACCACTTTTTGCACTTGTGTTAGTGTTGAAAAACCACTTTTCGCACTTGTGTTGGTGCAGGAAACCACTTTTGCACTTGTATTAGTGTGGAAAAACCACTTTTCACACTTGTGTTAGTGTTGAAAAACCACTTTTCGCACTTGTGTTGGTGCAGGAAACCACTTTTGCACTTGTATTAGTGTGGAAAAACCACTTTTTGCACTTGTGTTAGTGTTGAAAAACCACTTTTTGCACTTGTGTTGGGGCAGGAAACCACTTTTGCACTTGTATTAGTGTGGAAAAACCACTTTTCGCACTTGTGTTAGTGTTGAAAAACCACTTTTTGCACTTGTGTTAGTGTTGAAAAACCACTTTTCGCACTTGTGTTGGTGCAGGAAACCACTTTTGCACTTGTATTAGTGTGGAAAAACCACTTTTCGCACTTGTGTTAGTGTTGAAAAACCACTTTTCGCACTTGTGTTAGTGTTGAAAAACCACTTTTTGCACTTGTGTTAGTGTTGAAAAACCACTTTTCGCACTTGTGTTGGTGCAGGAAACCACTTTTGCACTTGTATAAGTGTGGAAAAAACACTTTTTGCACTTGTGTTAGTGTTGAAAAACCACTTTTCGCACTTGTGTTAGTGTTGAAAAACCACTTTTCGCACTTGTGTTGGTGCAGGAAACCACTTTTGCACTGTATTAGTGTGGAAAAACCACTTTTCACACTTGTGTTAGTGTTGAAAAACCACTTTTCGCACTTGTGTTAGTGTTGAAAAACCACTTTTCGCACTTGTGTTGGTGCAGGAAACCACTTTTGCACTTGTATTAGTGTGGAAAAACCACTTTTCGCACTTGTGTTAGTGTTGAAAAACTACTTTTCGCACTTGTGTTGGTGCAGGAAACCACTTTTGCACTTGTATTAGTGTGGAAAACCACTTTTCGCACTTGTGTTAGTGTTGAAAAACAACTTTTCGCACTTGTGTTAGTGTTGAAAAACCACTTTTCGCACTTGTGTTGGTGCAGGAAACCACTTTTGCACTTGTATTAGTGTGGAAAAAACACTTTTTGCACTTGTGATAGTGTTGAAAAACCACTTTTCGCACTTGTGTTAGTGTTGAAAGACCACTTTTCGCATTTGTGTTGGTGCAGGAAACCACTTTTGCACTTGTATTAGTGTGGACAAAACACTTTTTGCACGTGTGATAGTGTTGAAAAACCACTTTTCGCACTTGTGTTAGTGTTGAAAATCCACTTTTCGCACTTGTGTTGGTGCAGGAAACCACTTTTGCACTTGTATTAGTGTGGAAAAACCACTTTTCGCACTTGTGTTGGTGCAGGAAACCACTTTTGCACTTGTATTAGTGTGGAAAAACCACTTTTCGCACTTGTGTTAGTGTTGAAAAACCACTTTTCGCACTTGTGTTAGTGTTGAAAAACTACTTTTCGCACTTGTGTTGGTGCAGGAAACCACTTTTGCACTTGTATTAGTGTGGAAAAACCACTTTTCGCACTTGTGTTAGTGTTGAAAAACAACTTTTCGCACTTGTGTTAGTGTTGAAAAACCACTTTTCGCAATTGTGTTGGTGCAGGAAACCACTTTTGCACTTGTATTAGTGTGGAAAAAACACTTTTTGCACTTGTGTTAGTGTTGAAAAACCACTTTTCGCACTTGTGTTGGTGCAGGAAACCACTTTTGCACTTGTATTAGTGTGGAAAAACCACTTTTCACACTTGTGTTAGTGTTGAAAAACCACTTTTCGCACTTGTGTTAGTGTTGAAAAACCACTTTTCGCACTTGTGTTGGTGCAGGAAACCACTTTTGCACTTGTATTAGTGTGGAAAAATCACTTTTTACCTTCGCAAAAGCGGAAGGTTATGTTTTGATCGCTGTGTATTTATTTGTACTAGGGCATGCCCGTACTATATATATACCCGTACTATATATCTATCTAAAATTATATCCCCCCCCCTCTATTTACATGAAATGGTTTGGTTCATTCGCAACGCCAAAGCGAACGGCGAACGGCTTGCGAGTACAGTGACAATCCCCCCCCTCTATTTACATGAATGGTTTGGTCCATTCGCAACGACCACAGAACCCCCCCCTCATGCAATGGTTTGGTCCAAAGCGAACGGCTTCCGGAGTTTGGTAAAGCAATCGCCATCGCGTGCACAAACGCGCAGGAAAGCGAATGAATCGCAAATTCGTTTTTATTAGTGATACGAATTGAATTGGGAGAAATTGGGAGATGAATGAATTGGGAGAAATAATGCGCATAAGAAATCGAATTACGTACCGTAATGGCGGTCAGCTCGTAACGCGCTCAGCTCCGCTCGTCTCACATCGGCCACGCCTACGCAACAAAGCGTTCTGTGATTGGATGCCGGAAAGCGTGCTGCCGGACAGTCGTCACTGTCCGGAAGTTCGCAAATCGCAGTTAGGATGAATCGTTTTAATTTAATCGCAGTTTGAATTCGTTTTAAAACATAGTTTAACGGCAACATAGTTTTCCAACGTGAAATAAATGAATACGCTGTCAAATGTGCCGTCCGAGGCAGAGTCTGATCGCCACGTTCGGCACACGTGATAGCTCGCTGCTCTCTGATTGGTTGAAGCGTTTTTTGGACATATCTCGGTAAGTAATTGTCCGATTAATATGAAACCTTGAAAAGGCACATCCTCGGGTCCCCAGCAATATACCTGGCAAGTTTCAAGTATATCGGACCCGTGGTTGTCGAGAAACAGCGGTCACAGACAAACAAACACACAGACAGACACACACACAGAGATTGCTGGAATTATAGATAGATGTCTGTGTGTGTGTGTGTGTGTATGTTATTCGCATAACTCAAAAAGTATTCAACCGAATTGCATGAAATTTGGTGGGATGATTGGTTATTATACGGGACACATTTGATTAGATTTTGGGAGCAATCGGGTCAAAGGTCAAGGTCAAGGTCACGAAAAGGTCAAAATCGTATTTTAGTACAGTACAGAACAGTAGCTGCGGCGAAGGTATGCGCTCTACCGAGTGCCCGTTCTAGTTGCACTTATGTTAGTGTTGAAATACCACTTTTCGCACTTGTGTTAGTGTTGAAAAACCACTTTTCGCACTTGTGTTGGTGCAGGAAACCACTTTTGCACTTGTATTAGTGTGGAAAAACCACTTTTTGCACTTGTGTTAGTGTTGAAAAACCACTTTTTGCACTTGTGTTGGGGCAGGAAACCACTTTTGCACTTGTATTAGTGTGGAAAAACCACTTTTCGCACTTGTGTTAGTGTTGAAAAACCACTTTTCGCACTTGTGTTGGTGCAGGAAACCACTTTTGCACTTGTATTAGTGTGGAAAAACCACTTTTCGCACTTGTGTTAGTGTTGAAAAACCACTTTTCGCACTTGTGTTAGTGTTGAAAAACTACTTTTCGCACTTGTGTTGGTGCAGGAAACCACTTTTGCACTTGTATTAGTGTGGAAAAACCACTTTTCGCACTTGTGTTAGTGTTGAAAAACAACTTTTCGCACTTGTGTTAGTGTTGAAAAACCACTTTTCGCACTTGTGTTGGTGCAGGAAACCACTTTTGCACTTGTATTAGTGTGGAAAAAACACTTTTTGCTCTTGTGATAGTGTTGAAAAACCACTTTTCGCACTTGTGTTAGTGTTGAAAAACCACTTTTCGCACTTGTGTTGGTGTTGAAAAACCACTTTTCGCACTTGTGTTGGTGTTGAAAAACCACTTTTCGCACTTGTGTTGGTGCAGGAAACCACTTTTGCAGTTGTATTAGTGTGGAAAAAACACTTTTTGCACTTATGTTAGTGTTGAAATACCACTTTTCGCACTTGTGTTAGTGTTGAAAAACCACTTTTCGCACTTGTGTTGGTGCAGGAAATCACTTTTGCACTTGTATTAGTGTGGAAAAAACACTTTTTGCACTTGTGATAGTGTTGAAAAACCACTTTTCGCACTTGTGTTAGTGTTGAAAAACCACTTTTCGCACTTGTGTTAGTGTTGAAAAACCACTTTTCGCACTTGTGTTGGTGCAGGAAACCACTTTTGCACTTGTATAAGTGTGGAAAAAACACTTTTTGCACTTGTGTTAGTGTTGAAAAACCACTTTTCGCACTTGTGTTAGTGTTGAAAAACCACTTTTCGCACTTGTGTTGGTGCAGGAAACCACTTTTGCACTGTATTAGTGTGGAAAAACCACTTTTCACACTTGTGTTAGTGTTGAAAAACCACTTTTCGCACTTGTGTTGGTGCAGGAAACCACTTTTGCACTTGTATTAGTGTGGAAAAAACACTTTTTGCACTTGTGATAGTGTTGAAAAACCACTTTTCGCATTTGTGTTAGTGTTGAAAAACCACTTTTCGCACTTGTGTTGGTGCAGGAAACCACTTTTGCACTTGTATTAGTGTGGAAAAACCAATTTTCGCACTTGTGTTAGTGTTGAAAAACCACTTTTCGCACTTGTGTTAGTGTTGAAAAACCACTTTTCACACTTGTGTTGGTGCAGGGAACCACTTTTGCACTTGTGATAGTGTTGAAAAACCACTTTTCGCACTTGTGTTAGTGTTAAAAAACCACTTTTCGCACTTGTGTTTGTGCAGGAAACCACTTTTGCACTTGTATTAGTGTGGAAAAGCCACTTTTTGCACTTGTGTTAGTGTTGAAAAACCACTTTTCGCACTTTTGTTGGTGCAGGAATTCCACTTTTGCACTTGTATTAGTGTGGAAAAACCACTTTTTGCACTTGTGTTAGTGTTGAAAAACCACTTTTCGCACTTGTGTTAATGTTGAAAAACCACTTTTCGCACTTGTGTTGGTGCAGGAAACCACTTTTGCACTTGTATTAGTGTGGAAAAACCACTTTTTGCACTTGTGTTAGTGTTGAAAAACCACTTTTCGCACTTGTGTTAGTGTTGAAAAACCACTTTTCGCACTTGTGTTGGTGCAGGAAACCACTTTTGCACTTGTATTAGTGTGGAAAAATCACTTTTTGCACTTATGTTAGTGTTGAAATACCACTTTTCGCACTTGTGTTAGTGTTGAAAAACCACTTTTCGCACTTGTGTTGGTGCAGGAAACCACTTTTGCACTTGTATTAGTGTGGAAAACCACTTTTTGCACTTGTGTTAGTGTTGAAAAACCACTTTTCGCACTTGTGTTGGTGCAAGAAACCACTTTTGCACTTGTATTAGTATGGAAAAACCACTTTTTGCACTTGTGTTAGTGTTGAAAAACCACTTTTCGCACTTGTGTTGGTGCAGGAAACCACTTTTGCACTTGTATTAGTGTGGAAAAACCACTTTTTGCACTTGTGTTAGTGTTGAAAAACCACTTTTCGCACTTGTGTTAGTGTTGAAAAACCACTTTTCGCACTTGTGTTGGTGCAGGAAACCACTTTTGCACTTGTATTAGTGTGGAAAAAACACTTTTTGCACTTGTGATAGTGTTGAAAAACCACTTTTCGCACTTGTGTTAGTGTTGAAAAACCACTTTTCGCACTTGTGTTGGTGCAGGAAACCACTTTTGCACTTGCATTAGTGTGGAAAAAACACTTTTTGCACTTGTGATAGTGTTGAAAAACCACTTTTCGCACTTGTGTTAGTGTTGAAAAACCACTTTTCGCACTTGTGTTGGTGCAGGAAACCACTTTTGCACTTGTATTAGTGTGGAAAAACCACTTTTCGCACTTGTGTTAGTGTTGAAAAACCACTTTTCGCACTTGTGTTAGTGTTGAAAAACTACTTTTCGCACTTGTGTTGGTGCAGGAAACCACTTTTGCACTTGTATTAGTGTGGAAAAACCACTTTTCGCACTTGTGTTAGTGTTGAAAAACAACTTTTCGCACTTGTGTTAGTGTTGAAAAACCACTTTTCGCACTTGTGTTGGTGCAGGAAACCACTTTTGCACTTGTATTAGTGTGGAAAAAACACTTTTTGCACTTGTGATAGTGTTGAAAAACCACTTTTCGCACTTGTGTTAGTGTTGAAAAACCACTTTTCGCACTTGTGTTGGTGCAGGAAACCACTTTTGCACTTGTATTAGTGTGGAAAAACCACTTTTCACACTTGTGTTAGTGTTGAAAAACCATTTTTCGCACTTGTGTTAGTGTTGAAAAACCACTTTTCGCACTTGTGTTGGTGCAGGAAACCACTTTTGCACTTGTATTAGTGTGGAAAAAACACTTTTTGCACTTGTGATAGTGTTGAAAAACCACTTTTCGCACTTGTGTTAGTGTTGAAAAACCACTTTTCGCACTTGTGTTGGTGCAGGGAACCACTTTTGCACTTGTGATAGTGTTGAAAAACCACTTTTCGCACTTGTGTTAGTGTTAAAAAACCACTTTTCGCACTTGTGTTTGTGCAGGAAACCACTTTTGCACTTGTATTAGTGTGGAAAAGCCACTTTTTGCACTTGTGTTAGTGTTGAAAAACCACTTTTCGCACTTTTGTTGGTGCAGGAATTCCACTTTTGCACTTGTATTAGTGTGGAAAAACCACTTTTTGCACTTGTGTTAGTGTTGAAAAACCACTTTTCGCACTTGTGTTAATGTTGAAAAACCACTTTTCGCACTTGTGTTGGTGCAGGAAACCACTTTTGCACTTGTATTAGTGTGGAAAAACCACTTTTTGCACTTGTGTTAGTGTTGAAAAACCACTTTTCGCACTTGTGTTAGTGTTGAAAAACCACTTTTCGCACTTGTGTTGGTGCAGGAAACCACTTTTGCACTTGTATTAGTGTGGAAAAATCACTTTTTGCACTTATGTTAGTGTTGAAATACCACTTTTCGCACTTGTGTTAGTGTTGAAAAACCACTTTTCGCACTTGTGTTGGTGCAGGAAACCACTTTTGCACTTGTATTAGTGTGGAAAACCACTTTTTGCACTTGTGTTAGTGTTGAAAAACCACTTTTCGCACTTGTGTTGGTGCAGGAAACCACTTTTGCACTTGTAGTAGTGTGGAAAAACCACTTTTTGCACTTGTGTTAGTGTTGAAAAACCACTTTTCGCACTTGTGTTGGTGCAGGAAACCACTTTTGCACTTGTATTAGTGTGGAAAAACCACTTTTTGCACTTGTGTTAGTGTTGAAAAACCACTTTTCGCACTTGTGTTAGTGTTGAAAAACCACTTTTCGCACTTGTGTTGGTGCAGGAAACCACTTTTGCACTTGTATTAGTGTGGAAAAAACACTTTTTGCACTTGTGATAGTGTTGGAAAACCACTTTTCGCACTTGTGTTAGTGTTGAAAAACCACTTTTCGCACTTGTGTTGGTGCAGGAAACCACTTTTGCACTTGCATTAGTGTGGAAAAAACACTTTTTGCACTTGTGATAGTGTTGAAAAACCACTTTTCGCACTTGTGTTAGTGTTGAAAAACCACTTTTCACACTTGTGTTGGGGCAGGAAACCACTTTTGCACTTGTATTAGTGTGTAAAAACCACTTTTCGCACTTGTGTTAGTGTTGAAAAACCACATTTCGCACTTGTGTTAGTGTTGAAAAACCACTTTTCGCACTTGTGTTGGTGCAGGAAACCACTTTTGCACTTGTATTAGTGTGGAAAAACCACTTTTCGCACTTGTGTTAGTGTTGAAAAACCACTTTTCGCACTTGTGTTAGTGTTGAAAAACTACTTTTCGCACTTGTGTTGGTGCAGGAAACCACTTTTGCACTTGTATTAGTGTGGAAAAACCACTTTTCGCACTTGTGTTAGTGTTGAAAAACAACTTTTCGCACTTGTGTTAGTGTTGAAAAACCACTTTTCGCACTTGTGTTGGTGCAGGAAACCACTTTTGCACTTGTATTAGTGTGGAAAAAACACTTTTTGCACTTGTGATAGTGTTGAAAAACCACTTTTCGCACTTGTGTTAGTGTTGAAAAACCACTTTTCGCACTTGTGTTGGTGCAGGAAACCACTTTTGCACTTGTATTAGTGTGGAAAAACCACTTTTCACACTTGTGTTAGTGTTGAAAAACCATTTTTCGCACTTGTGTTAGTGTTGAAAAACCACTTTTCGCACTTGTGTTGGTGCAGGAAACCACTTTTGCACTTGTATTAGTGTGGAAAAAACACTTTTTGCACTTGTGATAGTGTTGAAAAACCACTTTTCGCACTTGTGTTAGTGTTGAAAAACCACTTTTCGCACTTGTGTTGGTGCAGGAAACCACTTTTGCACTTGTATTAGTGTGGAAAAACCACTTTTCACACTTGTGTTAGTGTTGAAAAACCACTTTTCGCACTTGTGTTAGTGTTGAAAAACCACTTTTCGCACTTGTGTTGGTGCAGGAAACCACTTTTGCAGTTGTATTAGTGTGGAAAAAACACTTTTTGCACTTATGTTAGTGTTGAAATACCACTTTTCGCACTTGTGTTAGTGTTGAAAAACCACTTTTCGCACTTGTGTTGGGGCAGGAAACCACTTTTGCAGTTGTATTAGTGTGGAAAACCACTTTTTGCACTTGTGTTAGTGTTGAAAAACCACTTTTCGCACTTGTGTTAGTGTTGAAAAACCACTTTTCGCACTTGTGTTGGTGCAGGAAACCACTTTTGCACTTGTATTAGTGTGGAAAACCACTTTTTGCACTTGTGTTAGTGTTGAAAAACCACTTTTCGCACTTGTGTTGGTGCAGGAAACCACTTTTGCACTTGTATTAGTGTGGAAAAACCACTTTTTGCACTTGTGTTAGTGTTGAAAAACCACTTTTCGCACTTGTGTTGGTGCAGGAAACCACTTTTGTACTTGTATTAGTGTGGAAAAACCACTTTTTGCACTTGTGTTAGTGTTGAAAAACCACTTTTCGCACTTGTGTTAGTGTTGAAAAACCACTTTTCGCACTTGTGTTGGTGCAGGAAACCACTTTTGCACTTGTATTAGTGTGGAAAAAACACTTTTTGCACTTGTGATAGTGTTGAAAAACCACTTTTCGCACTTGTGTTAGTGTTGAAAAACCACTTTTCGCACTTGTGTTGGTGCAGGAAACCACTTTTGCACTTGCATTAGTGTGGAAAAAACACTTTTTGCACTTGTGATAGTGTTGAAAAACCACTTTTCGCACTTGTGTTAGTGTTGAAAAACCACTTTTCACACTTGTGTTGGGGCAGGAAACCACTTTTGCACTTGTATTAGTGTGTAAAAACCACTTTTCGCACTTGTGTTAGTGTTGAAAAACCACATTTCGCACTTGTGTTAGTGTTGAAAAACCACTTTTCGCACTTGTGTTGGTGCAGGAAACCACTTTTGCACTTGTATTAGTGTGGAAAAACCACTTTTCGCACTTGTGTTAGTGTTGAAAAACCACTTTTCGCACTTGTGTTAGTGTTGAAAAACTACTTTTCGCACTTGTGTTGGTGCAGGAAACCACTTTTGCACTTGTATTAGTGTGGAAAAACCACTTTTCGCACTTGTGTTAGTGTTGAAAAACAACTTTTCGCACTTGTGTTAGTGTTGAAAAACTACTTTTCGCACTTGTGTTGGTGCAGGAAACCACTTTTGCACTTGTATTAGTGTGGAAAAACCACTTTTCGCACTTGTGTTAGTGTTGAAAAACAACTTTTAGCACTTGTGTTAGTGTTGAAAAACCACTTTTCGCACTTGTGTTGGTGCAGGAAACCACTTTTGCACTGTATTAGTGTGGCAAAACCACTTTTCACACTTGTGTTAGTGTTGAAAAACCACTTTTCGCACTTGTGTTGGTGCAGGAAACCACTTTTGCACTTGTATTAGTGTGGAAAAAACACTTTTTGCACTTGTGATAGTGTTGAAAAACCACTTTTCGCACTTGTGTTAGTGTTGAAAAACCACTTTTCGCACTTGTGTTGGTGCAGGAAACCACTTTTGCACTTGTATTAGTGTGGAAAAACCAATTTTCGCACTTGTGTTAGTGTTGAAAAACCACTTTTCGCACTTGTGTTAGTGTTGAAAAACCACTTTTCACACTTGTGTTGGTGCAGGGAACCACTTTTGCACTTGTGATAGTGTTGAAAAACCACTTTTCGCACTTGTGTTAGTGTTAAAAAACCACTTTTCGCACTTGTGTTTGTGCAGGAAACCACTTTTGCACTTGTATTAGTGTGGAAAAGCCACTTTTTGCACTTGTGTTAGTGTTGAAAAACCACTTTTCGCACTTTTGTTGGTGCAGGAATTCCACTTTTGCACTTGTATTAGTGTGGAAAAACCACTTTTTGCACTTGTGTTAGTGTTGAAAAACCACTTTTCGCACTTGTGTTAATGTTGAAAAACCACTTTTCGCACTTGTGTTGGTGCAGGAAACCACTTTTGCACTTGTATTAGTGTGGAAAAACCACTTTTTGCACTTGTGTTAGTGTTGAAAAACCACTTTTCGCACTTGTGTTAGTGTTGAAAAACCACTTTTCGCACTTGTGTTGGTGCAGGAAACCACTTTTGCACTTGTATTAGTGTGGAAAAATCACTTTTTGCACTTATGTTAGTGTTGAAATACCACTTTTCGCACTTGTGTTAGTGTTGAAAAACCACTTTTGCACTTGTGATAGTGTTGAAAAACCACTTTTCGCACTTGTGTTAGTGTTAAAAAACCACTTTTCGCACTTGTGTTGTGCAGGAAACCACTTTTGCACTTGTATTAGTGTGGAAAAGCCACTTTTTGCACTTGTGTTAGTGTTGAAAAACCACTTTTCGCACTTTTGTTGGTGCAGGAATTCCACTTTTGCACTTGTATTAGTGTGGAAAAACCACTTTTTGCACTTGTGTTAGTGTTGAAAAACCACTTTTCGCACTTGTGTTAATGTTGAAAAACCACTTTTCGCACTTGTGTTGGTGCAGGAAACCACTTTTGCACTTGTATTAGTGTGGAAAAACCACTTTTTGCACTTGTGTTAGTGTTGAAAAACCACTTTTCGCACTTGTGTTGGTGCAGGAAACCACTTTTGCACTTGTATTAGTGTGGAAAAACCACTTTTCGCACTTGTGTTAGTGTTGAAAAACCACTTTTCGCACTTGTGTTAGTGTTGAGAAACTACTTTTCGCACTTGTGTTGGTGCAGGAAACCACTTTTGCACTTGTATTAGTGTGGAAAAACCACTTTTCGCACTTGTGTTAGTGTTGAAAAACAACTTTTCGCACTTGTGTTAGTGTTGAAAAACCACTTTTCGCAATTGTGTTGGTGCAGGAAACCACTTTTGCACTTGTATTAGTGTGGAAAAAACACTTTTTGCACTTGTGATAGTGTTGAAAAACCACTTTTCGCACTTGTGTTAGTGTTGAAAAACCACTTTTCGCACTTGTGTTGGTGCAGGAAACCACTTTTGCACTTGTATTAGTGTGGAAAAACCACTTTTCACACTTGTGTTAGTGTTGAAAAACCACTTTTCGCACTTGTGTTAGTGTTGAAAAACCACTTTTCGCACTTGTGTTGGTGCAGGAAACCACTTTTGCACTTGTATTAGTGTGGAAAAATCACTTTTTACCTTCGCAAAAGCGGAAGGTTATGTTTTGATCGCTGTGTATTTATTTGTATGTCTGTGTGTGTGTGTGTGTGTATGTTATTCGCATAACTCAAAAAGTATTCAACCGAATTGCATGAAATTTGGTGGGATGATTGGTTATTATACGGGACACATTTGATTAGATTTTGGGAGCAATCGGGTCAAAGGTCAAGGTCAAGGTCACGAAAAGGTCAAAATCGTATTTTAGTACAGTACAGAACAGTAGCTGCGGCGAAGGTATGCGCTCTACCGAGTGCCCGTTCTAGTTGCACTTATGTTAGTGTTGAAATACCACTTTTCGCACTTGTGTTAGTGTTGAAAAACCACTTTTCGCACTTGTGTTGGTGCAGGAAACCACTTTTGCACTTGCATTAGTGTGGAAAAAACACTTTTTGCACTTGTGATAGTGTTGAAAAACCACTTTTCGCACTTGTGTTAGTGTTGAAAAACCACTTTTCGCACTTGTGTTGGTGCAGGAAACCACTTTTGCACTTGTATTAGTGTGGAAAAACCACTTTTCACACTTGTGTTAGTGTTGAAAAACCACTTTTCGCACTTGTGTTAGTGTTGAAAAACCACTTTTCGCACTTGTGTTGGTGCAGGAAACCACTTTTGCACTTGTATTAGTGTGGAAAAATCACTTTTTACCTTCGCAAAAGCGGAAGGTTATGTTTTGATCGCTGTGTATTTATTTGTATGTCTGTGTGTGTGTGTGTGTGTATGTTATTCGCATAACTCAAAAAGTATTCAACCGAATTGCATGAAATTTGGTGGGATGATTGGTTATTATACGGGACACATTTGATTAGATTTTGGGAGCAATCGGGTCAAAGGTCAAGGTCAAGGTCACGAAAAGGTCAAAATCGTATTTTAGTACAGTACAGAACAGTAGCTGCGGCGAAGGTATGCGCTCTACCGAGTGCCCGTTCTAGTTGCACTTATGTTAGTGTTGAAATACCACTTTTCGCACTTGTGTTAGTGTTGAAAAACCACTTTTCGCACTTGTGTTGGTGCAGGAAACCACTTTTGCACTTGCATTAGTGTGGAAAAAACACTTTTTGCACTTGTGATAGTGTTGAAAAACCACTTTTCGCACTTGTGTTAGTGTTGAAAAACCACTTTTCGCACTTGTGTTGGTGCAGGAAACCACTTTTGCACTTGTATTAGTGTGGAAAAACCACTTTTCGCACTTGTGTTAGTGTTGAAAAACCACTTTTCGCACTTGTGTTAGTGTTGAAAAACTACTTTTCGCACTTGTGTTGGTGCAGGAAACCACTTTTGCACTTGTATTAGTGTGGAAAAACCACTTTTCGCACTTGTGTTAGTGTTGAAAAACAACTTTTCGCACTTGTGTTAGTGTTGAAAAACCACTTTTCGCACTTGTGTTGGTGCAGGAAACCACTTTTGCACTTGTATTAGTGTGGAAAAAACACTTTTTGCACTTGTGATAGTGTTGAAAAACCACTTTTCGCACTTGTGTTAGTGTTGAAAAACCACTTTTCGCACTTGTGTTGGTGCAGGAAACCACTTTTGCACTTGTATTAGTGTGGAAAAACCACTTTTCACACTTGTGTTAGTGTTGAAAAACCATTTTTCGCACTTGTGTTAGTGTTGAAAAACCACTTTTCGCACTTGTGTTGGTGCAGGAAACCACTTTTGCACTTGTATTAGTGTGGAAAAAACACTTTTTGCACTTGTGATAGTGTTGAAAAACCACTTTTCGCACTTGTGTTAGTGTTGAAAAACCACTTTTCGCACTTGTGTTGGTGCAGGGAACCACTTTTGCACTTGTGATAGTGTTGAAAAACCACTTTTCGCACTTGTGTTAGTGTTAAAAAACCACTTTTCGCACTTGTGTTTGTGCAGGAAACCACTTTTGCACTTGTATTAGTGTGGAAAAGCCACTTTTTGCACTTGTGTTAGTGTTGAAAAACCACTTTTCGCACTTTTGTTGGTGCAGGAATTCCACTTTTGCACTTGTATTAGTGTGGAAAAACCACTTTTTGCACTTGTGTTAGTGTTGAAAAACCACTTTTCGCACTTGTGTTAATGTTGAAAAACCACTTTTCGCACTTGTGTTGGTGCAGGAAACCACTTTTGCACTTGTATTAGTGTGGAAAAACCACTTTTTGCACTTGTGTTAGTGTTGAAAAACCACTTTTCGCACTTGTGTTAGTGTTGAAAAACCACTTTTCGCACTTGTGTTGGTGCAGGAAACCACTTTTGCACTTGTATTAGTGTGGAAAAATCACTTTTTGCACTTATGTTAGTGTTGAAATACCACTTTTCGCACTTGTGTTAGTGTTGAAAAACCACTTTTCGCACTTGTGTTGGTGCAGGAAACCACTTTTGCACTTGTATTAGTGTGGAAAACCACTTTTTGCACTTGTGTTAGTGTTGAAAAACCACTTTTCGCACTTGTGTTGGTGCAGGAAACCACTTTTGCACTTGTATTAGTGTGGAAAAACCACTTTTTGCACTTGTGTTAGTGTTGAAAAACCACTTTTCGCACTTGTGTTGGTGCAGGAAACCACTTTTGCACTTGTATTAGTGTGGAAAAACCACTTTTTGCACTTGTGTTAGTGTTGAAAAACCACTTTTCGCACTTGTGTTAGTGTTGAAAAACCACTTTTCGCACTTGTGTTGGTGCAGGAAACCACTTTTGCACTTGTATTAGTGTGGAAAAAACACTTTTTGCACTTGTGATAGTGTTGGAAAACCACTTTTCGCACTTGTGTTAGTGTTGAAAAACCACTTTTCGCACTTGTGTTGGTGCAGGAAACCACTTTTGCACTTGCATTAGTGTGGAAAAAACACTTTTTGCACTTGTGATAGTGTTGAAAAACCACTTTTCGCACTTGTGTTAGTGTTGAAAAACCACTTTTCACACTTGTGTTGGGGCAGGAAACCACTTTTGCACTTGTATTAGTGTGTAAAAACCACTTTTCGCACTTGTGTTAGTGTTGAAAAACCACATTTCGCACTTGTGTTAGTGTTGAAAAACCACTTTTCGCACTTGTGTTGGTGCAGGAAACCACTTTTGCACTTGTATTAGTGTGGAAAAACCACTTTTCGCACTTGTGTTAGTGTTGAAAAACCACTTTTCGCACTTGTGTTAGTGTTGAAAAACTACTTTTCGCACTTGTGTTGGTGCAGGAAACCACTTTTGCACTTGTATTAGTGTGGAAAAACCACTTTTCGCACTTGTGTTAGTGTTGAAAAACAACTTTTCGCACTTGTGTTAGTGTTGAAAAACCACTTTTCGCACTTGTGTTGGTGCAGGAAACCACTTTTGCACTTGTATTAGTGTGGAAAAAACACTTTTTGCACTTGTGATAGTGTTGAAAAACCACTTTTCGCACTTGTGTTAGTGTTGAAAAACCACTTTTCGCACTTGTGTTGGTGCAGGAAACCACTTTTGCACTTGTATTAGTGTGGAAAAACCACTTTTCACACTTGTGTTAGTGTTGAAAAACCATTTTTCGCACTTGTGTTAGTGTTGAAAAACCACTTTTCGCACTTGTGTTGGTGCAGGAAACCACTTTTGCACTTGTATTAGTGTGGAAAAAACACTTTTTGCACTTGTGATAGTGTTGAAAAACCACTTTTCGCACTTGTGTTAGTGTTGAAAAACCACTTTTCGCACTTGTGTTGGTGCAGGAAACCACTTTTGCACTTGTATTAGTGTGGAAAAACCACTTTTCACACTTGTGTTAGTGTTGAAAAACCACTTTTCGCACTTGTGTTAGTGTTGAAAAACCACTTTTCGCACTTGTGTTGGTGCAGGAAACCACTTTTGCAGTTGTATTAGTGTGGAAAAAACACTTTTTGCACTTATGTTAGTGTTGAAATACCACTTTTCGCACTTGTGTTAGTGTTGAAAAACCACTTTTCGCACTTGTGTTGGGGCAGGAAACCACTTTTGCAGTTGTATTAGTGTGGAAAACCACTTTTTGCACTTGTGTTAGTGTTGAAAAACCACTTTTCGCACTTGTGTTAGTGTTGAAAAACCACTTTTCGCACTTGTGTTGGTGCAGGAAACCACTTTTGCACTTGTATTAGTGTGGAAAACCACTTTTTGCACTTGTGTTAGTGTTGAAAAACCACTTTTCGCACTTGTGTTGGTGCAGGAAACCACTTTTGCACTTGTATTAGTGTGGAAAAACCACTTTTTGCACTTGTGTTAGTGTTGAAAAACCACTTTTCGCACTTGTGTTGGTGCAGGAAACCACTTTTGCACTTGTATTAGTGTGGAAAAACCACTTTTTGCACTTGTGTTAGTGTTGAAAAACCACTTTTCGCACTTGTGTTAGTGTTGAAAAACCACTTTTCGCACTTGTGTTGGTGCAGGAAACCACTTTTGCACTTGTATTAGTGTGGAAAAAACACTTTTTGCACTTGTGATAGTGTTGAAAAACCACTTTTCGCACTTGTGTTAGTGTTGAAAAACCACTTTTCGCACTTGTGTTGGTGCAGGAAACCACTTTTGCAATTGCATTAGTGTGGAAAAAACACTTTTTGCACTTGTGATAGTGTTGAAAAACCACTTTTCGCACTTGTGTTAGTGTTGAAAAACCACTTTTCACACTTGTGTTGGGGCAGGAAACCACTTTTGCACTTGTATTAGTGTGTAAAAACCACTTTTCGCACTTGTGTTAGTGTTGAAAAACCACATTTCGCACTTGTGTTAGTGTTGAAAAACCACTTTTCGCACTTGTGTTGGTGCAGGAAACCACTTTTGCACTTGTATTAGTGTGGAAAAACCACTTTTCGCACTTGTGTTAGTGTTGAAAAACCACTTTTCGCACTTGTGTTAGTGTTGAAAAACTACTTTTCGCACTTGTGTTGGTGCAGGAAACCACTTTTGCACTTGTATTAGTGTGGAAAAACCACTTTTCGCACTTGTGTTAGTGTTGAAAAACAACTTTTCGCACTTGTGTTAGTGTTGAAAAACTACTTTTCGCACTTGTGTTGGTGCAGGAAACCACTTTTGCACTTGTATTAGTGTGGAAAAACCACTTTTCGCACTTGTGTTAGTGTTGAAAAACAACTTTTCGCACTTGTGTTAGTGTTGAAAAACCACTTTTCGCACTTGTGTTGGTGCAGGAAACCACTTTTGCACTGTATTAGTGTGGCAAAACCACTTTTCACACTTGTGTTAGTGTTGAAAAACCACTTTTCGCACTTGTGTTGGTGCAGGAAACCACTTTTGCACTTGTATTAGTGTGGAAAAAACACTTTTTGCACTTGTGATAGTGTTGAAAAACCACTTTTCGCACTTGTGTTAGTGTTGAAAAACCACTTTTCGCACTTGTGTTGGTGCAGGAAACCACTTTTGCACTTGTATTAGTGTGGAAAAACCAATTTTCGCACTTGTGTTAGTGTTGAAAAACCACTTTTCGCACTTGTGTTAGTGTTGAAAAACCACTTTTCACACTTGTGTTGGTGCAGGGAACCACTTTTGCACTTGTGATAGTGTTGAAAAACCACTTTTCGCACTTGTGTTAGTGTTAAAAAACCACTTTTCGCACTTGTGTTTGTGCAGGAAACCACTTTTGCACTTGTATTAGTGTGGAAAAGCCACTTTTTGCACTTGTGTTAGTGTTGAAAAACCACTTTTCGCACTTTTGTTGGTGCAGGAATTCCACTTTTGCACTTGTATTAGTGTGGAAAAACCACTTTTTGCACTTGTGTTAGTGTTGAAAAACCACTTTTCGCACTTGTGTTAATGTTGAAAAACCACTTTTCGCACTTGTGTTGGTGCAGGAAACCACTTTTGCACTTGTATTAGTGTGGAAAAACCACTTTTTGCACTTGTGTTAGTGTTGAAAAACCACTTTTCGCACTTGTGTTAGTGTTGAAAAACCACTTTTCGCACTTGTGTTGGTGCAGGAAACCACTTTTGCACTTGTATTAGTGTGGAAAAATCACTTTTTGCACTTATGTTAGTGTTGAAATACCACTTTTCGCACTTGTGTTAGTGTTGAAAAACCACTTTTGCACTTGTGATAGTGTTGAAAAACCACTTTTCGCACTTGTGTTAGTGTTAAAAAACCACTTTTCGCACTTGTGTTGTGCAGGAAACCACTTTTGCACTTGTATTAGTGTGGAAAAGCCACTTTTTGCACTTGTGTTAGTGTTGAAAAACCACTTTTCGCACTTTTGTTGGTGCAGGAATTCCACTTTTGCACTTGTATTAGTGTGGAAAAACCACTTTTTGCACTTGTGTTAGTGTTGAAAAACCACTTTTCGCACTTGTGTTAATGTTGAAAAACCACTTTTCGCACTTGTGTTGGTGCAGGAAACCACTTTTGCACTTGTATTAGTGTGGAAAAACCACTTTTTGCACTTGTGTTAGTGTTGAAAAACCACTTTTCGCACTTGTGTTGGTGCAGGAAACCACTTTTGCACTTGTATTAGTGTGGAAAAACCACTTTTCGCACTTGTGTTAGTGTTGAAAAACCACTTTTCGCACTTGTGTTAGTGTTGAGAAACTACTTTTCGCACTTGTATTAGTGTGGAAAAGCCACTTTTTGCACTTGTGTTAGTGTTGAAAAACCACTTTTCGCACTTTTGTTGGTGCAGGAATTCCACTTTTGCACTTGTATTAGTGTGGAAAAAACACTTTTTGCACTTGTGATAGTGTTGGAAAACCACTTTTCGCACTTGTGTTAGTGTTGAAAAACCACTTTTCGCACTTGTGTTGGTGCAGGAAACCACTTTTGCACTTGCATTAGTGTGGAAAAAACACTTTTTGCACTTGTGATAGTGTTGAAAAACCACTTTTCGCACTTGTGTTAGTGTTGAAAAACCACTTTTCACACTTGTGTTGGGGCAGGAAACCACTTTTGCACTTGTATTAGTGTGTAAAAACCACTTTTCGCACTTGTGTTAGTGTTGAAAAACCACATTTCGCACTTGTGTTAGTGTTGAAAAACCACTTTTCGCACTTGTGTTGGTGCAGGAAACCACTTTTGCACTTGTATTAGTGTGGAAAAACCACTTTTCGCACTTGTGTTAGTGTTGAAAAACCACTTTTCGCACTTGTGTTAGTGTTGAAAAACTACTTTTCGCACTTGTGTTGGTGCAGGAAACCACTTTTGCACTTGTATTAGTGTGGAAAAACCACTTTTCGCACTTGTGTTAGTGTTGAAAAACAACTTTTCGCACTTGTGTTAGTGTTGAAAAACCACTTTTCGCACTTGTGTTGGTGCAGGAAACCACTTTTGCACTTGTATTAGTGTGGAAAAAACACTTTTTGCACTTGTGATAGTGTTGAAAAACCACTTTTCGCACTTGTGTTAGTGTTGAAAAACCACTTTTCGCACTTGTGTTGGTGCAGGAAACCACTTTTGCACTTGTATTAGTGTGGAAAAACCACTTTTCACACTTGTGTTAGTGTTGAAAAACCATTTTTCGCACTTGTGTTAGTGTTGAAAAACCACTTTTCGCACTTGTGTTGGTGCAGGAAACCACTTTTGCACTTGTATTAGTGTGGAAAAAACACTTTTTGCACTTGTGATAGTGTTGAAAAACCACTTTTCGCACTTGTGTTAGTGTTGAAAAACCACTTTTCGCACTTGTGTTGGTGCAGGAAACCACTTTTGCACTTGTATTAGTGTGGAAAAACCACTTTTCACACTTGTGTTAGTGTTGAAAAACCACTTTTCGCACTTGTGTTAGTGTTGAAAAACCACTTTTCGCACTTGTGTTGGTGCAGGAAACCACTTTTGCAGTTGTATTAGTGTGGAAAAAACACTTTTTGCACTTATGTTAGTGTTGAAATACCACTTTTCGCACTTGTGTTAGTGTTGAAAAACCACTTTTCGCACTTGTGTTGGGGCAGGAAACCACTTTTGCAGTTGTATTAGTGTGGAAAACCACTTTTTGCACTTGTGTTAGTGTTGAAAAACCACTTTTCGCACTTGTGTTAGTGTTGAAAAACCACTTTTCGCACTTGTGTTGGTGCAGGAAACCACTTTTGCACTTGTATTAGTGTGGAAAACCACTTTTTGCACTTGTGTTAGTGTTGAAAAACCACTTTTCGCACTTGTGTTGGTGCAGGAAACCACTTTTGCACTTGTATTAGTGTGGAAAAACCACTTTTTGCACTTGTGTTAGTGTTGAAAAACCACTTTTCGCACTTGTGTTGGTGCAGGAAACCACTTTTGCACTTGTATTAGTGTGGAAAAACCACTTTTTGCACTTGTGTTAGTGTTGAAAAACCACTTTTCGCACTTGTGTTAGTGTTGAAAAACCACTTTTCGCACTTGTGTTGGTGCAGGAAACCACTTTTGCACTTGTATTAGTGTGGAAAAAACACTTTTTGCACTTGTGATAGTGTTGAAAAACCACTTTTCGCACTTGTGTTAGTGTTGAAAAACCACTTTTCGCACTTGTGTTGGTGCAGGAAACCACTTTTGCACTTGCATTAGTGTGGAAAAAACACTTTTTGCACTTGTGATAGTGTTGAAAAACCACTTTTCGCACTTGTGTTAGTGTTGAAAAACCACTTTTCACACTTGTGTTGGGGCAGGAAACCACTTTTGCACTTGTATTAGTGTGTAAAAACCACTTTTCGCACTTGTGTTAGTGTTGAAAAACCACATTTCGCACTTGTGTTAGTGTTGAAAAACCACTTTTCGCACTTGTGTTGGTGCAGGAAACCACTTTTGCACTTGTATTAGTGTGGAAAAACCACTTTTCGCACTTGTGTTAGTGTTGAAAAACCACTTTTCGCACTTGTGTTAGTGTTGAAAAACTACTTTTCGCACTTGTGTTGGTGCAGGAAACCACTTTTGCACTTGTATTAGTGTGGAAAAACCACTTTTCGCACTTGTGTTAGTGTTGAAAAACAACTTTTCGCACTTGTGTTAGTGTTGAAAAACTACTTTTCGCACTTGTGTTGGTGCAGGAAACCACTTTTGCACTTGTATTAGTGTGGAAAAACCACTTTTCGCACTTGTGTTAGTGTTGAAAAACAACTTTTCGCACTTGTGTTAGTGTTGAAAAACCACTTTTCGCACTTGTGTTGGTGCAGGAAACCACTTTTGCACTGTATTAGTGTGGCAAAACCACTTTTCACACTTGTGTTAGTGTTGAAAAACCACTTTTCGCACTTGTGTTGGTGCAGGAAACCACTTTTGCACTTGTATTAGTGTGGAAAAAACACTTTTTGCACTTGTGATAGTGTTGAAAAACCACTTTTCGCACTTGTGTTAGTGTTGAAAAACCACTTTTCGCACTTGTGTTGGTGCAGGAAACCACTTTTGCACTTGTATTAGTGTGGAAAAACCAATTTTCGCACTTGTGTTAGTGTTGAAAAACCACTTTTCGCACTTGTGTTAGTGTTGAAAAACCACTTTTCACACTTGTGTTGGTGCAGGGAACCACTTTTGCACTTGTGATAGTGTTGAAAAACCACTTTTCGCACTTGTGTTAGTGTTAAAAAACCACTTTTCGCACTTGTGTTTGTGCAGGAAACCACTTTTGCACTTGTATTAGTGTGGAAAAGCCACTTTTTGCACTTGTGTTAGTGTTGAAAAACCACTTTTCGCACTTTTGTTGGTGCAGGAATTCCACTTTTGCACTTGTATTAGTGTGGAAAAACCACTTTTTGCACTTGTGTTAGTGTTGAAAAACCACTTTTCGCACTTGTGTTAATGTTGAAAAACCACTTTTCGCACTTGTGTTGGTGCAGGAAACCACTTTTGCACTTGTATTAGTGTGGAAAAACCACTTTTTGCACTTGTGTTAGTGTTGAAAAACCACTTTTCGCACTTGTGTTAGTGTTGAAAAACCACTTTTCGCACTTGTGTTGGTGCAGGAAACCACTTTTGCACTTGTATTAGTGTGGAAAAATCACTTTTTGCACTTATGTTAGTGTTGAAATACCACTTTTCGCACTTGTGTTAGTGTTGAAAAACCACTTTTGCACTTGTGATAGTGTTGAAAAACCACTTTTCGCACTTGTGTTAGTGTTAAAAAACCACTTTTCGCACTTGTGTTGTGCAGGAAACCACTTTTGCACTTGTATTAGTGTGGAAAAGCCACTTTTTGCACTTGTGTTAGTGTTGAAAAACCACTTTTCGCACTTTTGTTGGTGCAGGAATTCCACTTTTGCACTTGTATTAGTGTGGAAAAACCACTTTTTGCACTTGTGTTAGTGTTGAAAAACCACTTTTCGCACTTGTGTTAATGTTGAAAAACCACTTTTCGCACTTGTGTTGGTGCAGGAAACCACTTTTGCACTTGTATTAGTGTGGAAAAACCACTTTTTGCACTTGTGTTAGTGTTGAAAAACCACTTTTCGCACTTGTGTTGGTGCAGGAAACCACTTTTGCACTTGTATTAGTGTGGAAAAAACCACTTTTCGCACTTGTGTTAGTGTTGAAAAACCACTTTTCGCACTTGTGTTAGTGTTGAGAAACTACTTTTCGCACTTGTGTTGGTGCAGGAAACCACTTTTGCACTTGTATTAGTGTGGAAAAACCACTTTTCGCACTTGTGTTAGTGTTGAAAAACAACTTTTCGCACTTGTGTTAGTGTTGAAAAACCACTTTTCGCAATTGTGTTGGTGCAGGAAACCACTTTTGCACTTGTATTAGTGTGGAAAAAACACTTTTTGCACTTGTGATAGTGTTGAAAAACCACTTTTCGCACTTGTGTTAGTGTTGAAAAACCACTTTTCGCACTTGTGTTGGTGCAGGAAACCACTTTTGCACTTGTATTAGTGTGGAAAAACCACTTTTCACACTTGTGTTAGTGTTGAAAAACCACTTTTCGCACTTGTGTTAGTGTTGAAAAACCACTTTTCGCACTTGTGTTGGTGCAGGAAACCACTTTTGCACTTGTATTAGTGTGGAAAAATCACTTTTTACCTTCGCAAAAGCGGAAGGTTATGTTTTGATCGCTGTGTATTTATTTGTATGTCTGTGTGTGTGTGTGTGTGTGTATGTTATTCGCATAACTCAAAAAGTATTCAACCGAATTGCATGAAATTTGGTGGGATGATTGGTTATTATACGGGACACATTTGATTAGATTTTGGGAGCAATCGGGTCAAAGGTCAAGGTCAAGGTCACGAAAAGGTCAAAATCGTATTTTAGTACAGTACAGAACAGTAGCTGCGGCGAAGGTATGCGCTCTACCGAGTGCCCGTTCTAGTTGCACTTATGTTAGTGTTGAAATACCACTTTTCGCACTTGTGTTAGTGTTGAAAAACCACTTTTCGCACTTGTGTTGGTGCAGGAAACCACTTTTGCACTTGTATTAGTGTGGAAAAACCACTTTTTGCACTTGTGTTAGTGTTGAAAAACCACTTTTTGCACTTGTGTTGGGGCAGGAAACCACTTTTGCACTTGTATTAGTGTGGAAAAACCACTTTTCGCACTTGTGTTAGTGTTGAAAAACCACTTTTTGCACTTGTGTTAGTGTTGAAAAACCACTTTTCGCACTTGTGTTGGTGCAGGAAACCACTTTTGCACTTGTATTAGTGTGGAAAAACCACTTTTCGCACTTGTGTTAGTGTTGAAAAACCACTTTTCGCACTTGTGTTAGTGTTGAAAAACTACTTTTCGCACTTGTGTTGGTGCAGGAAACCACTTTTGCACTTGTATTAGTGTGGAAAAACCACTTTTCGCACTTGTGTTAGTGTTGAAAAACAACTTTTCGCACTTGTGTTAGTGTTGAAAAACCACTTTTCGCACTTGTGTTGGTGCAGGAAACCACTTTTGCACTTGTATTAGTGTGGAAAAAACACTTTTTGCTCTTGTGATAGTGTTGAAAAACCACTTTTCGCACTTGTGTTAGTGTTGAAAAACCACTTTTCGCACTTGTGTTGGTGTTGAAAAACCACTTTTCGCACTTGTGTTGGTGTTGAAAAACCACTTTTCGCACTTGTGTTGGTGCAGGAAACCACTTTTGCAGTTGTATTAGTGTGGAAAAAACACTTTTTGCACTTATGTTAGTGTTGAAATACCACTTTTCGCACTTGTGTTAGTGTTGAAAAACCACTTTTCGCACTTGTGTTGGTGCAGGAAATCACTTTTGCACTTGTATTAGTGTGGAAAAATCACTTTTTGCACTTGTGATAGTGTTGAAAAACCACTTTTCGCACTTGTGTTAGTGTTGAAAAACCACTTTTCGCACTTGTGTTAGTGTTGAAAAACCACTTTTCGCACTTGTGTTGGTGCAGGAAACCACTTTTGCACTTGTATAAGTGTGGAAAAAACACTTTTTGCACTTGTGTTAGTGTTGAAAAACCACTTTTCGCACTTGTGTTAGTGTTGAAAAACCACTTTTCGCACTTGTGTTGGTGCAGGAAACCACTTTTGCACTGTATTAGTGTGGAAAAACCACTTTTCACACTTGTGTTAGTGTTGAAAAACCACTTTTCGCACTTGTGTTGGTGCAGGAAACCACTTTTGCACTTGTATTAGTGTGGAAAAAACACTTTTTGCACTTGTGATAGTGTTGAAAAACCACTTTTCGCATTTGTGTTAGTGTTGAAAAACCACTTTTCGCACTTGTGTTGGTGCAGGAAACCACTTTTGCACTTGTATTAGTGTGGAAAAACCAATTTTTGCACTTGTGTTAGTGTTGAAAAACCACTTTTCGCACTTGTGTTAGTGTTGAAAAACCACTTTTCACACTTGTGTTGGTGCAGGGAACCACTTTTGCACTTGTGATAGTGTTGAAAAACCACTTTTCGCACTTGTGTTAGTGTTAAAAAACCACTTTTCGCACTTGTGTTTGTGCAGGAAACCACTTTTGCACTTGTATTAGTGTGGAAAAGCCACTTTTTGCACTTGTGTTAGTGTTGAAAAACCACTTTTCGCACTTTTGTTGGTGCAGGAATTCCACTTTTGCACTTGTATTAGTGTGGAAAAACCACTTTTTGCACTTGTGTTAGTGTTGAAAAACCACTTTTCGCACTTGTGTTAATGTTGAAAAACCACTTTTCGCACTTGTGTTGGTGCAGGAAACCACTTTTGCACTTGTATTAGTGTGGAAAAACCACTTTTTGCACTTGTGTTAGTGTTGAAAAACCACTTTTCGCACTTGTGTTAGTGTTGAAAAACCACTTTTCGCACTTGTGTTGGTGCAGGAAACCACTTTTGCACTTGTATTAGTGTGGAAAAATCACTTTTTGCACTTATGTTAGTGTTGAAATACCACTTTTCGCACTTGTGTTAGTGTTGAAAAAACCACTTTTCGCACTTGTGTTGGTGCAGGAAACCACTTTTGCACTTGTATTAGTGTGGAAAACCACTTTTTGCACTTGTGTTAGTGTTGAAAAACCACTTTTCGCACTTGTGTTGGTGCAGGAAACCACTTTTGCACTTGTATTAGTGTGGAAAAACCACTTTTTGCACTTGTGTTAGTGTTGAAAAACCACTTTTCGCACTTGTGTTTTTTTTTTTTTTTTTTTTTTTTTTTTTTTTTTTTTTTTTTGTTTTTGTATACAATATCGAGGCTCGTGAAAGAGCGAACATTAATCACATGAACACACAGAAAGACAAACCGACACATAAAACATATAACATAGGGAGCGGTAGACAGATGGGGAGAGAGGGGGAAGGACACAAACACAACATTTGAGAGCAGGGACCGAGAGACATGGAGACATCGAGAGATCTGAGAGAGGGCGAGGGCTTTGGGGGGGGGGGGCGTGGGAAGGGGGCAGTGGGAGAGGTATAAAACATATGGACACTGCCAGGACTTCCAGGAAAGAAGTTGGAATTTCAAACAAGGTGGATCTGGGTGAATTAGCGGGGGTAGAAAGATCAAGGTTTTGGATGGGGGAAGATAAGAGATGGTGGTGAACAGCTGTTTTAAAGACCTGGAGGGAGGAGTGGGATTGAAGGGAGTGAGGGAGTTTGTTCCAGAGGCGGGAGAAAAGAGGAATGAAAGAGTGAAGGTGAGCGGAGAGCCGAGATTTCGGCAGTTTAACCATCAGAGGGTTGCTGGCAGATCTTGTGCGACCTGTAGGAATATTTGGGGGACAGAGCACAGAGAGAGCTGGGGGTGCAAGGCCGGAGAGGAGTCGGTAGAAGACAGAAAGACCACCTACCTGCCTGCGGTGAGTGAGTGAAAGGCCCTCAGAGATAGCTTCATCGCGGGAGATTCCAATAATTCTGAAAGCTTTGGTTTCAACAGCGTGAAGCCGAGCTAGGTGTGAGGCAGGAGCACCGGCCCATAGGGGAGAACAGTATTCCATTGAGCTGCGGATGAAAGCCTTGTATGTGGTGAGGAGCTCAGGTGTGCCGAGGAAGAACTTCGCACGACGGAGGATGCCCAGTCGGCGACTGGCTTTGGAGGCCAGCTTGGAAATGTGGTTTTCCCAAGAAAGATCATGGCAGATAGTGAGACCCAAAATCTTGAGCGACAGAACTTCTTGGAGAGGATTGTTGAGAAAGTAGATGGGAGGGTTGTCCAGTCGATCTTTTCGGAGAGACAAAGTAAGAGTGTGAGATTTGTCAGGATTGAAAGACATGTTCCACTTGTTTGACCAGTCTGTGATTTTGTCCAGGTCTTCAGAGAGTGAGGAGGCAGCAGACTGCCGATCTGAGGGAAGAGGAATGGAGCGGCAGAGAGTGGAGTCATCAGCAAAGAGATAGAGAGGATTTTCGAGAGAGTCAGAGAGATCATTGATGAAGACCAGAAAAAGCACGGGGCCCAGAACACTGCCTTGGGGAACTCCAGCCTGAACAGGAAGAGGAGATGAGAGAAACCCATTCAGGGCCACATGTTGACGACGACTAGAGAGGAAGTCCGCCAGCCATGCGTGGAGATTTCCATGGATACCAAAGGAGGAGAGTTTGGTGAGCAGAGCGGGGTGCCAGACCGTGTCGAAGGCACGTGATATGTCGAGGGAGACAGCTCTAATTTCCTGTTTGGCATTGAGGACCTCCATCCATTGTTGAGACAGCAGAAGCAGCATGTCCAGAGTAGAGTGACCTGGTCTGAAACCAAATTGATGATCAGAGATCAAGCCATGGAGAAGAGGAAAGATTTCATATCAGAAGCAATGATGGATTCCATGACTTTGCTGATAATTGGGAGAGGCTGATTGGTCTGTAGTTGCTAGGATCTGTTTTTGAACCTTTTTTGTGCAAAGCGGTGATGTTGGCTGATTTCCAAGCAGATGGCAGTTGACCTTGAGGCAAAAGAGAGGGTGAAGAGAACAGAGAGAGGGTGAGATAGAGCAGCAGAGCAGGATTTTAGGACCCGTGGGCTGATGCCGTCGGGTCCAGTTGCAGAATCAGAGTCGAGGGTTGACAGAAACTTTTCCACCTTGTCAGGAGGAAAGGACACGGAGTCCAGGAGCAGCAGGGTACGACTGGGTATGGTGGGTACAGAGAGGGATGGGTTTGGGACACAAGATTTAGAGGCAAACACAGAGTTGAGGCATTCAGCTTTTTCACGTGCGGAGTCAGCTGTGTAGCCGTTTGAGGTAAGGGAGGGGATGGAGGGGGAACAAACACCAGAAACGGATTTGACCAGACGCCACCAGGATTTGGAAGAGGGAGACAGATAAGAGAGTTCGGTCTTGAGAACGGAGAGATATTGTTTCCTGGCTCTCCATGAGGTGGACACACACTTGTTTCGGGCTTTGTGAAAGGAAATGAGATTTCCTTCCGTTGGATTTGCTTTCAGGAGACGAAGGCAAGTTGTTTCTGGGCAACAGCCTCACCACAAGATTCCGTGTACCATGGACGGGAGGAAGGGTATGACAACTGAAGACGAGATGGGATAAATCTGTGCATGAGAGAGAGCAATTTACTTTGGAAGAATTCCCAGGAATGAGTTGATGTCAGAGGTGGTAGAGATGGGAGACCAGTCCAGATGATTGATGGCTGCTTGAAGACCGTGCCAGTTGGCCTGAGTGAAATGCCAGGACTCGTCGACGCTGAGGCAGGCTCCCTGAGGATGGTCAGAGAGATGTCCACTTTAACAAGGACATGATCAGATGATCCGATCGGAGCAGAAGAAGAGCAGCAGACATTTTCAGGGAAGTTAGTCATAACCAAGTCCAGAAGAGAAGATGTTCCGTTGACTGAGATCCGGGTCGGGAAATTGACAGATTGTGTCAGTCCCAGTGAGTCGCAGAAGTCCTTTGCTGAGGAGCCATGGCTGGTGAGAGAGGTACCCACACCCAGCCAACTGGCATGATGACAGTTGAAATCACCACATATGAGGAAGAGAGAGTTGGGATGAGTAGATAGAAGTTGGTCCATATCATCAGACAGCGAGATGTAGATGGAGTCATCACTGTTTGGTGGACGGTACAACACACATATGAACAAGAGGTGGGAGCGAAGGGGAAGCCGTAGCCAGAGGTATTCCTGGGGGTGAGGTGGAGAGAGTGCAGTGCAGGGCGAGTGAGGGAAGAGAGTTTTTGATAAAGATAGCAACCCCGCCTCCAGGACGAGGCTCAGGTCTATCATACCGGAGGAGGGAGTAGCCCGGGAGAGATACTATGGAATCAGAGACATCATAAAGGAGGAAAGTTTCTGTTAAGCAGATCACGTCTGGTTTGACAGAAGCAACCTGTATGGAGAGATCAGTTAAGTTTGAACGAAGGCCCCGGATGTTTGAGGTCCATACCGTTAATGAAGAGGAAGGGGGAGCATCAGATACAGAACAGGGGGGAGGAGGGGTAGGGTAAGATGTGGAAGAGGTGGAAGAGGTAGGGAGAGCTGTTGAAGGTGTGTCAGAGATTTCAGAATAGCTCGGAGAAAGGAAGGATGGGGCGGACAAAAGGTTTGATGGTGATTGGGTGAGCCACAATGAGGTGTTATTTGAGGAGGGGGAAGAGCGAGGCAGAAGGTTGGGGGAGATGGAGGTGAGAGTTTGAAGGGGGAAGAAGCGGGGAGGACGCTTTGAGGAGGGGGAGTGAGCGGGGGGAAATTGAGAAGCAATGAGGGTGGGGAGATTTGAAGGGGAGGGGTGAGGGGGGAGTTTGGGAGGGAAGGGACAAGGGGAGGGATTTGAAAGGGATGGGATATGGGGGAGATTTGGAGGGGAGGGGTGAGGCAGGAGTCTAGGAGGGGAGGGGCGAGGGGGGCGTCTTGGCGGGGAGGGGTGAGGGAGTAGTTTAGGAGGGAGGGGGCAAGGGGGGAGATTTGAAAGGGATGGGTGATGGGGAAGATTTGGAGGGGAGGGGTGATGGGAAGATTTGGAGGGGAGGGGTTATGGGGAAGATTTGGAGGGGAGGGGTGAGATTGGATTTTTGAAAGTGTACGATTTATGGGAAACGAACATTTATTGCAAAATGAGTTTCTTGTGACCTTCGAGTTAAAAATACGTTTAAGGACGCTGGATGGAGGATGGAGTGCAGGAGAGTTTAGGGAATGTAGAACAAAGGCACTATAGGAGATGGATATTTTTTTTGGGATGAATTGATTTGGTGAGCAAGTCGAAAGCAGCCTTTTAAAGAAGAAGAAGAAAAGGTGTTATAAAATATGACGGAATACATAACTTGAGGGGAAAGTGTAAACATTGAAGGTTAATGAGTGAAAACTATCTGGGGAAATGGGGGAGAAACACGTGGTCGAAGAACGAACGAACGAATAAGAATGAATAAACGAATGAGAACAGAGAAGGAAATGTTTTTTTTTTTTTTTTTTTTTTTTTTTTGAGTTGAGATTTACACAAGGAAGTAGGCTATGGGTGAAAAGACTGGGAATACAGAGAACGAAAGTTATTCGGGATCACAAAAAGACGGACCGCTGAGAGAAAAACAAAGCCTCAAGGTTGTACAGTGCACACTGTACAAGGCCTCAAGACACGACACGGCAAACAGACGATCAATTTATGAAAGATAAACACCGAGAAACAACCAAAGTTGCACACAATAACTTCACACACCGAAAGATAAATACAGTTTCGACAAAATACAATTGTGAACAGACTTAACTTCGAAAAACGTGGAGACCGTGTGGAGCTTCGAAAATCCCTGCCGCCGTCTCCAAGATCTCGCCAACCACTTTGCCACTTTGTTGGTGCAGGAAACCACTTTTGCACTTGTATTAGTGTGGAAAAACCACTTTTTGCACTTGTGTTAGTGTTGAAAAACCACTTTTCGCACTTGTGTTAGTGTTGAAAAACCACTTTTCGCACTTGTGTTGGTGCAGGAAACCACTTTTGCACTTGTATTAGTGTGGAAAAAAACACTTTTTGCACTTGTGATAGTGTTGAAAAAACACTTTTTCGCACTTGTGTTAGTGTTGAAAAACCACTTTTCGCACTTGTGTTGGTGCAGGAAACCACTTTTGCACTTGTATTAGTGTGGAAAACCACTTTTTGCACTTGTGTTAGTGTTGAAAAACCACTTTTCGCACTTGTGTTGTGCAGAAACCACTTTTGCACTTGTATTAGTGTGGAAAAACCACTTTTTGCACTTGTGTTAGTGTTTGAAAAACCACTTTTCGCACTTGTGTTGGTGCAGGAAACCACTTTTGCACTTGTATTAGTGTGGAAAAACCACTTTTCGCACTTGTGTTAGTGTTGAAAAACCACTTTTCACACTTGTGTTGGGGCAGGAAACCACTTTTGCACTTGTATTAGTGTGTAAAAACCACTTTTCGCACTTGTGTTAGTGTTGAAAAACCACATTTCGCACTTGTGTTAGTGTTGAAAAACCACTTTTCGCACTTGTGTTGGTGCAGGAAACCACTTTTGCACTTGTATTAGTGTGGAAAAACCACTTTTCGCACTTGTGTTAGTGTTGAAAAACCACTTTTCGCACTTGTGTTAGTGTTGAAAAACTACTTTTCGCACTTGTGTTGGTGCAGGAAACCACTTTTGCACTTGTATTAGTGTGGAAAAACCACTTTTCGCACTTGTGTTAGTGTTGAAAAACAACTTTTCGCACTTGTGTTAGTGTTGAAAAACCACTTTTCGCACTTGTGTTGGTGCAGGAAACCACTTTTGCACTTGTATTAGTGTGGAAAAAACACTTTTTGCACTTGTGATAGTGTTGAAAAACCACTTTCGCACTTGTGTTAGTGTTGAAAAACCACTTTTCGCACTTGTGTTGGTGCAGGAAACCACTTTTGCACTTGTATTAGTGTGGAAAAACCACTTTTCACACTTGTGTTAGTGTGAAAAACCATTTTTTGCACTTGTGTTAGTGTTGAAAAACCACTTTTCGCACTTGTGTTGGTGCAGGAAACCACTTTTGCACTTGTATTAGTGTGGAAAAAACACTTTTTGCACTTGTGATAGTGTTGAAAAACCACTTTTCGCACTTGTGTTAGTGTTGAAAAACCACTTTTCGCACTTGTGTTGGTGCAGGAAACCACTTTTGCACTTGTGTTAGTGTTGAAAAACCACTTTTCGCACTTGTGTTAGTGTTGAAAAACCACTTTTCGCACTTGTGTTGGTGCAGGAAACCACTTTTGCACTGTATTAGTGTGGAAAAACCACTTTTCACACTTGTGTTAGTGTTGAAAAACCACTTTTCGCACTTGTGTTGGTGCAGGAAACCACTTTTGCACTTGTATTAGTGTGGAAAAAACACTTTTTGCACTTGTGATAGTGTTGAAAAACCACTTTTCGCACTTGTGTTAGTGTTGAAAAACCACTTTTCGCACTTGTGTTGGTGCAGGAAACCACTTTTGCACTTGTATTAGTGTGGAAAAACCAATTTTCGCACTTGTGTTAGTGTTGAAAAACCACTTTTCGCACTTGTGTTAGTGTTGAAAAACACTTTTCACACTTGTGTTGGTGCAGGGAACCACTTTTGCACTTGTGATAGTGTTTTGAAAAACCACTTTTCGCACTTGTGTTAGTGTTAAAAAACCACTTTTCGCACTTGTGTTTGTGCAGGAAACCACTTTTGCACTTGTATTAGTGTGGAAAAGCCACTTTTTGCACTTGTGTTAGTGTTGAAAAACCACTTTTCGCACTTTTGTTGGTGCAGGAATTCCACTTTTGCACTTGTATTAGTGTGGAAAAACCACTTTTTGCACTTGTGTTAGTGTTGAAAAACCACTTTTCGCACTTGTGTTAATGTTGAAAAACCACTTTTCGCACTTGTGTTGGTGCAGGAAACCACTTTTGCACTTGTATTAGTGTGGAAAAACCACTTTTTGCACTTGTGTTAGTGTTGAAAAACCACTTTTCGCACTTGTGTTAGTGTTGAAAAACCACTTTTCGCACTTGTGTTGGTGCAGGAAACCACTTTTGCACTTGTATTAGTGTGGAAAAATCACTTTTTGCACTTATGTTAGTGTTGAAATACCACTTTTCGCACTTGTGTTAGTGTTGAAAAACCACTTTTCGCACTTGTGTTGGTGCAGGAAACCACTTTTGCACTTGTATTAGTGTGGAAAACCACTTTTTGCACTTGTGTTAGTGTTGAAAAACCACTTTTCGCACTTGTGTTGGTGCAGGAAACCACTTTTGCACTTGTATTAGTGTGGAAAAACCACTTTTTGCACTTGTGTTAGTGTTGAAAAACCACTTTTCGCACTTGTGTTGGTGCAGGAAACCACTTTTGCACTTGTATTAGTGTGGAAAAACCACTTTTTGCACTTGTGTTAGTGTTGAAAAACCACTTTTCGCACTTGTGTTAGTGTTGAAAAACCACTTTTCGCACTTGTGTTGGTGCAGGAAACCACTTTTGCACTTGTATTAGTGTGGAAAAAACACTTTTTGCACTTGTGATAGTGTTGAAAAACCACTTTTCGCACTTGTGTTAGTGTTGAAAAACCACTTTTCGCACTTGTGTTGGTGCAGGAAACCACTTTTGCACTTGCATTAGTGTGGAAAAAACACTTTTTGCACTTGTGATAGTGTTGAAAAACCACTTTTCGCACTTGTGTTAGTGTTGAAAAACCACTTTTCACACTTGTGTTGGGGCAGGAAACCACTTTTGCACTTGTATTAGTGTGTAAAAACCACTTTTCGCACTTGTGTTAGTGTTGAAAAACCACATTTCGCACTTGTGTTAGTGTTGAAAAACCACTTTTCGCACTTGTGTTGGTGCAGGAAACCACTTTTGCACTTGTATTAGTGTGGAAAAACCACTTTTCGCACTTGTGTTAGTGTTGAAAAACCACTTTTCGCACTTGTGTTAGTGTTGAAAAACTACTTTTCGCACTTGTGTTGGTGCAGGAAACCACTTTTGCACTTGTATTAGTGTGGAAAAACCACTTTTCGCACTTGTGTTAGTGTTGAAAAACAACTTTTCGCACTTGTGTTAGTGTTGAAAAACCACTTTTCGCACTTGTGTTGGTGCAGGAAACCACTTTTGCACTTGTATTAGTGTGGAAAAAACACTTTTTGCACTTGTGATAGTGTTGAAAAACCACTTTTCGCACTTGTGTTAGTGTTGAAAAACCACTTTTCGCACTTGTGTTGGTGCAGGAAACCACTTTTGCACTTGTATTAGTGTGGAAAAACCACTTTTCACACTTGTGTTAGTGTTGAAAAACCATTTTTCGCACTTGTGTTAGTGTTGAAAAACCACTTTTCGCACTTGTGTTGGTGCAGGAAACCACTTTTGCACTTGTATTAGTGTGGAAAAAACACTTTTTGCACTTGTGATAGTGTTGAAAAACCACTTTTCGCACTTGTGTTAGTGTTGAAAAACCACTTTTCACACTTGTGTTGGTGCAGGAAACCACTTTTGCACTTGTATTAGTGTGGAAAAACCACTTTTCACACTTGTGTTAGTGTTGAAAAACCACTTTTCGCACTTGTGTTAGTGTTGAAAAACCACTTTTCGCACTTGTGTTGGTGCAGGAAACCACTTTTGCAGTTGTATTAGTGTGGAAAAAACACTTTTTGCACTTATGTTAGTGTTGAAATACCACTTTTCGCACTTGTGTTAGTGTTGAAAAACCACTTTTCGCACTTGTGTTGGGGCAGGAAACCACTTTTGCAGTTGTATTAGTGTGGAAAACCACTTTTTGCACTTGTGTTAGTGTTGAAAAACCACTTTTCGCACTTGTGTTAGTGTTGAAAAACCACTTTTCGCACTTGTGTTGGTGCAGGAAACCACTTTTGCACTTGTATTAGTGTGGAAAACCACTTTTTGCACTTGTGTTAGTGTTGAAAAACCACTTTTCGCACTTGTGTTGGTGCAGGAAACCACTTTTGCACTTGTATTAGTGTGGAAAAACCACTTTTTGCACTTGTGTTAGTGTTGAAAAACCACTTTTCGCACTTGTGTTGGTGCAGGAAACCACTTTTGCACTTGTATTAGTGTGGAAAAACCACTTTTTGCACTTGTGTTAGTGTTGAAAAACCACTTTTCGCACTTGTGTTAGTGTTGAAAAACCACTTTTCGCACTTGTGTTGGTGCAGGAAACCACTTTTGCACTTGTATTAGTGTGGAAAAAACACTTTTTGCACTTGTGATAGTGTTGAAAAACCACTTTTCGCACTTGTGTTAGTGTTGAAAAACCACTTTTCGCACTTGTGTTGGTGCAGGAAACCACTTTTGCACTTGTATTAGTGTGGAAAAACCACTTTTCACACTTGTGTTAGTGTTGAAAAACCATTTTTCGCACTTGTGTTAGTGTTGAAAAACCACTTTTCGCACTTGTGTTGGTGCAGGAAACCACTTTTGCACTTGTATTAGTGTGGAAAAAACACTTTTTGCACTTGTGATAGTGTTGAAAAACCACTTTTCGCACTTGTGTTAGTGTTGAAAAACCACTTTTCGCACTTGTGTTGGTGCAGGAAACCACTTTTGCACTTGTGTTAGTGTTGAAAAACCACTTTTCGCACTTGTGTTGGTGCAGGAAACCACTTTTGCACTGTATTAGTGTGGAAAAACCACTTTTCACACTTGTGTTAGTGTTGAAAAACCACTTTTCGCACTTGTGTTGGTGCAGGAAACCACTTTTGCACTTGTATTAGTGTGGAAAAAACACTTTTTGCACTTGTGATAGTGTTGAAAAACCACTTTTCGCACTTGTGTTAGTGTTGAAAAACCACTTTTCGCACTTGTGTTGGTGCAGGAAACCACTTTTGCACTTGTATTAGTGTGGAAAAACCAATTTTCGCACTTGTGTTAGTGTTGAAAAACCACTTTTCGCACTTGTGTTAGTGTTGAAAAACCACTTTTCACACTTGTGTTGGTGCAGGGAACCACTTTTGCACTTGTGATAGTGTTGAAAAACCACTTTTCGCACTTGTGTTAGTGTTAAAAAACCACTTTTCGCACTTGTGTTTGTGCAGGAAACCACTTTTGCACTTGTATTAGTGTGGAAAAGCCACTTTTTGCACTTGTGTTAGTGTTGAAAAACCACTTTTCGCACTTTTGTTGGTGCAGGAATTCCACTTTTGCACTTGTATTAGTGTGGAAAAACCACTTTTTGCACTTGTGTTAGTGTTGAAAAACCACTTTTCGCACTTGTGTTAATGTTGAAAAACCACTTTTCGCACTTGTGTTGGTGCAGGAAACCACTTTTGCACTTGTATTAGTGTGGAAAAACCACTTTTTGCACTTGTGTTAGTGTTGAAAAACCACTTTTCGCACTTGTGTTAGTGTTGAAAAACCACTTTTCGCACTTGTGTTGGTGCAGGAAACCACTTTTGCACTTGTATTAGTGTGGAAAAATCACTTTTTGCACTTATGTTAGTGTTGAAATACCACTTTTCGCACTTGTGTTAGTGTTGAAAAACCACTTTTGCACTTGTGATAGTGTTGAAAAACCACTTTTCGCACTTGTGTTAGTGTTAAAAAACCACTTTTCGCACTTGTGTTGTGCAGGAAACCACTTTTGCACTTGTATTAGTGTGGAAAAGCCACTTTTTGCACTTGTGTTAGTGTTGAAAAACCACTTTTCGCACTTTTGTTGGTGCAGGAATTCCACTTTTGCACTTGTATTAGTGTGGAAAAACCACTTTTTGCACTTGTGTTAGTGTTGAAAAACCACTTTTCGCACTTGTGTTAATGTTGAAAAACCACTTTTCGCACTTGTGTTGGTGCAGGAAACCACTTTTGCACTTGTATTAGTGTGGAAAAACCACTTTTTGCACTTGTGTTAGTGTTGAAAAACCACTTTTTGCACTTGTGTTAGTGTTGAAAAACCACTTTTCGCACTTGTGTTGGTGCAGGAAACCACTTTTGCACTTGTATTAGTGTGGAAAAATCACTTTTTGCACTTATGTTAGTGTTGAAATACCACTTTTCGCACTTGTGTTAGTGTTGAAAAACCACTTTTCGCACTTGTGTTGGTGCAGGAAACCACTTTTGCACTTGTATTAGTGTGGAAAAACCACTTTTTGCACTTGTGTTAGTGTTGAAAAACCACTTTTCGCACTTGTGTTGGTGCAGGAAACCACTTTTGCACTTGTATTAGTGTGGAAAAACCACTTTTTGCACTTGTGTTAGTGTTGAAAAACCACTTTTCGCACTTGTGTTAGTGTTGAAAAACCACTTTTCGCACTTGTGTTGGTGCAGGAAACCACTTTTGCACTTGTATTAGTGTGGAAAAAACACTTTTTGCACTTGTGATAGTGTTGAAAAACCACTTTTCGCACTTGTGTTAGTGTTGAAAAACCACTTTTCGCACTTGTGTTGGTGCAGGAAACCACTTTTGCACTTGTATTAGTGTGGAAAAACCAATTTTCGCACTTGTGTTAGTGTTGAAAAACCACTTTTCGCACTTGTGTTAGTGTTGAAAAACCACTTTTCACACTTGTGTTGGTGCAGGGAACCACTTTTGCACTTGTGATAGTGTTGAAAAACCACTTTTCGCACTTGTGTTAGTGTTAAAAAACCACTTTTCGCACTTGTGTTTGTGCAGGAAACCACTTTTGCACTTGTATTAGTGTGGAAAAGCCACTTTTTGCACTTGTGTTAGTGTTGAAAAACCACTTTTCGCACTTTTGTTGGTGCAGGAATTCCACTTTTGCACTTGTATTAGTGTGGAAAAACCACTTTTTGCACTTGTGTTAGTGTTGAAAAACCACTTTTCGCACTTGTGTTAATGTTGAAAAACCACTTTTCGCACTTGTGTTGGTGCAGGAAACCACTTTTGCACTTGTATTAGTGTGGAAAAACCACTTTTTGCACTTGTGTTAGTGTTGAAAAACCACTTTTCGCACTTGTGTTAGTGTTGAAAAACCACTTTTCGCACTTGTGTTGGTGCAGGAAACCACTTTTGCACTTGTATTAGTGTGGAAAAATCACTTTTTGCACTTATGTTAGTGTTGAAATACCACTTTTCGCACTTGTGTTAGTGTTGAAAAACCACTTTTGCACTTGTGAGTAGTGTAATAATGTTGCTTCTGGGACACCTCCGTTTAACATGGGAAATCCCTATCTAATGTCATTTACCCCCTTGTCTTTTTCAAAAATCATAAACACCTCTATTTCTCCCACCCTCATCTTTATGAACCTTTTGTCTGTAGTACCTATCCTTAATGTTGTTCATTAGACCACTCAAACACTACAAATATTTGTTTTCTCTTATAGACCTATCATCCTTCTTCTACATATCATCTGGCAGATTAATCTTTGACCCACTCAAACATTGACCCATTCACTTCCATATTAATTCTTTCCCTCCCTCATTGCCCCTAAAGACCTCTATTTCTCTCACCCTGTTCTTTACGAACCTTCTAACCTTTTGACATGTTATCCTTATTCATTAGACCACTTAAACACCTGTGATCCTTCTGACCTCATGGACCTTTTAACCTTTTACTCTTAATATCATCTGGTGAATATAACCCACTCAAACAACGACCCTACAAATATTTGTTTATGCGTGGGAAATAATTTAATTCTCCTACAACTCTCTTCACCATCTAATATATTAACAAAAAATATGTTTGAGTTTGGTTCTTTATTAAGATATTTTAACTGAGCTAAGATAAAATGGTAAACCTCCCTCAATGTTCTTGTTTGAGCGCCTCCAGTGCCACATACCATTTTTTGGTAAGCTCCTCCCACTTTTTGGTAAACCACGCCCATTTTTTAATAAACCCGCCCACTTTTTGTTAAGCCACGCCCACTTTTTACTAAGCCCCGCCCACTTTTGCTAAGCTCCTCCCACTTTTGCTAAGTCCCACCCACTTTATAAACTCTTCAGCATTGTATCATTTCCAGGTAATACATTACATCATTTTCAGGGAATTTCCATCACATCATTTCCAGTTAAGACACACCCAGGGAATTTCCACAGGAAGACACACCCAGTCCTTATAAAAGGCACCGACCACACAGGCTTTTTCAAACACGCTTTCTGCTTCACTTGAGAATGGACTACTATGCCGAAATGGAATGGGATAACTTTGCTATTCCATGGAGTCCTACTACCTGTGTAGAACTCAACCTTCAGATTGATGAACTGGACTCGAACCTCTTATCAATGGAGGTAAGTTTGTTTATTTATTTATTTATTTATTTAATTTTTTTTTTTTTTTTTTTTTTTTTTTTTTAAGATGAGACTCGTGTAAGAGTTAACAAAGTTTATTTTAATATTCATAGAGCTTGATTTATACAAATAAAAAATATTGTATTAAATTAATACATTGTTATTTTCTTTCACAGGAAATTGTATCTGAGATACGAAATGAAAATTCTGCTTTTAACACAACTTGGGATGAAGTTATTTTTTTGTTTGAAGACATTTTGAACAACCAAGACCCCCAGAACGAGTTCTACCTTGATGACCCAGCCAAAGAGTTATACCTTGGAGATCCACAAAATCCTGAAAAAGAGTTTTACCATGATGATACTTGTTGTGAGTTATCAAAACAAAACCCACTGAACAAGTTCTACCTTGATGAGCCAGAATACAAGTCATACATTGGAGACCCACAAATTTCTGAAAATTGGGAAAGGAGAGTTCTCCCTGATGGTCCGCAGTTATACTATGTGAGACACATCATAGAAACCCTAAAAAATTGGGCAAGGAGAGTTCTCCCTGATGGTCCGCAGTTATACTATGTGAGACACATCATAGAAACCCTAAAAAATTGGGCAAGGAGAGTTCTCCCTGATGGTCCGCAGTTATACTATGTGAGACACATCATAGAAACCCTAAAAAATTGGGCAAGGAGAGTTCTCCCTGATGGTCCGCAGTTATACTATGTGAGACACATCATAGAAACCCTAAAAAATTGGGCAAGGAGAGTTCTCCCTGATGGTCCGCAGTTATACTATGTGAGACACATCATAGAAACCCTAAAAAATTGTGAAATGGGAATTCTCCCTGATGGTCCGCAGTTATACTATGTGAGACACATCATAGAAACCCTAAAAAATTGGGAAAGGGAAGTTTTCCCTGATGGTCCGCAGTTATACTATGTGAGACTTATCACGGAAACCCCCAATATTTCTGAAAATTGTGGTTTTACCTTGGGGACTTGGAAAGATGGTTATATTTTTGGAGACTCGGAATGGGGGTTTTGTTTTGATGACTCGGAATGTGATACCTATATTGGAGGCTCAACAGGAATGTGGTTATACCTTGGGAACTTGGAAAGTTGGTTTTATTTTGGAGACTCTACCTGTGGGGTTCCTCTTGGAGACTCTTTGGATTCTAAAGCAATGAACAATGTTCTTTATTTAATGACGCTTGATTTAAGCAATATCAAGAAAGTTCGAGGAAGAAAATGCTGGAAAATTCTTTCTTCCCATTTCTACTTCTTCAAACTTAAAAGCCTTGAAAGACAGAATTGGAGGAAGAGGAAAAAAAAAAAAAGAAATACGTATTTAAAAAAGAAGAAAAGAAAGATTATGTTAGGGTTTGGGTGGGATTTTGAATGTGAGGGTTAGGGATGGGGTTGGGTTAGGGTTGGGATTTTGAATGTGAGGGTTAGGGTTGGGGTTGGGTTAGGGATGGGGTTGGGTTAGGGATGGGGTTGGGTTAGGGATGGGTTGGGTTAGGGTTGGGATTTTGAATGTGAGGGTTAGGGTTGGGGTTGGGTTAGGGATGGGATTGGGTTAGGGTTGGGATTTTGAATGTGAGGGTTAGGGATGGGTTGGGTTAGGGATGGGGTTGGGTTAGGGATGGGGTTGGGTTAGGGATGGGGTTGGGTTAGGGATGGGGTTGGGTTAGGGATGGGGTTGGGTTAGGGATGGGTTGGGTTAGGGATGGGTTTGGGTTAGGGATGGGGTTGGGTTAGGGCTTGGGTTGGGTTAGGGTTTGTATATTATTATGACTCACTCGCACATACACACACACACAAAAGTTAAGCCCCAACTAAAAAGTTGTGGGATTCTGTGTTTGGGGTTCACAGATTTAAAAACGTATCCCCATTATACACACACAAAAGTTAAGCCCCAACTAAAAAGTTGTGGGATTCTGTGTTTGGGGTTCACAGATTTAAAAACGTATCCCCATTATACACACACAAAAGTTAAGCCCCAACTAAAAAGTTGTGGGATTCTGTGTTTGGGGTTCACAGATTTAAAAACGTATCCCCATTATACACACACAAAAGTTAAGCCCCAACTAAAAAGTTGTGGGATTCTGTGTTTGGGGTTCACAGATTTAAAAACGTATCCCCATTATACACACACAAAAGTTAAGCCCCAACTAAAAAGTTGTGGGATTCTGTGTTTGGGGTTCACAGATTTAAAAACGTATCCCCATTATACACACACAAAAGTTAAGCCCCAACTAAAAAGTTGTGGGATTCTGTGTTTGGGGTTCACAGATTTAAAAACGTATCCCCATTATACACACACAAAAGTTAAGCCCCAACTAAAAAGTTGTGGGATTCTGTGTTTGGGGTTCACAGATTTAAAAACGTATCCCCATTATACACACACAAAAGTTAAGCCCCAACTAAAAAGTTGTGGGATTCTGTGTTTGGGGTTCACAGATTTAAAAACGTATCCCCATTATACACACACAAAAGTTAAGCCCCAACTAAAAAGTTGTGGGATTCTGTGTTTGGGGTTCACAGATTTAAAAACGTATCCCCATTATACACACACAAAAGTTAAGCCCCAACTAAAAAGTTGTGGGATTCTGTGTTTGGGGTTCACAGATTTAAAAACGTATCCCCATTATACACACACAAAAGTTAAGCCCCAACTAAAAAGTTGTGGGATTCTGTGTTTGGGGTTCACAGATTTAAAAACGTATCCCCATTACATTTTATTTATTTATTCATTATTTTCAAGGGTATTAGCTGCTTACTTGTGTTTTTTGTAATTCTTGTGAGTAAAATGAACCCAAGATTTCTTCTCCATTTAAATCATATAATTTGTAGGTCCAAGGGACTGTATCCATTACATCAATGATTTTAAATAATTCACGAGTCCATTTTTGTGTATAACCTTTCTCAAAATGACTTTTCCATTTGTATATTCTTACAATATCACCAACTTTAAACTTGGGCTTTCTCAAATTAATCTCCTTTTCATATTCTAATTTTGTAAATGTTTCTGATGGTTTTGATTGTGTTGATGAATGAACTGTATTATTGTAATTATCTACAATATCCTGAATTAAATACACCCATTTTTGAGAACCGAGTTGTGTGAATTTTTTATATAATTTCTCTTTTAAAGTACGATTAAAACGCTCAATAACAACTGCCTTTCCTTCATTAAAGGTGCTGTATAATTTAATACCCTTCCCCTTAAGAAATTTCATGAATATTTTGTTATAGAACTCTGTTCCCTCATCAGTCCATAACTTCTTTGGTTTCCTTTTATCCCGATCAAATATTAGCTTAAAGGCTAACATTAAAGTATCACCCCTTTTATTTTTTAAAGGGACAACCCAGGCAAATCTACTCCTCAAATCAATAACGGTTAAAGCATACCTGTATCCCCTGTCATTATTCAATTCAATTAAATCAGCGGACCATATGTGGTCAGTGTATTTAGAATAAACCTTCCTTCTTTTAAACTTTGTGATTATAGGTTTGTGTAATTCTTCAGCCAAAAGCTCCTCAGTCTTGATGACATCATTAGAGCCTAATAGTTTTTTGAGGAATAACCAAGACCAAGTTTCAATTTAGCATTTATCAAATTTCTCACAATAAACCTATCAACTTTCTCTCTCAACGTTGGATTTTGTATCAAAGACAAATTATACAACATTTCGCTGTCGGCTTTATGTTTTTCAGTCAACGTAGTGGTTTTCCCATAAGCAATATCATGCTTCATACACACTTCGTCAACCCTATTTGTAGGTTTAGACCAAGGTTTAGGATTGTCAGCCTCATCTAATCTTTTATCCAAGTTTGTTCCTGGACCACAGAAAGAATACCCTGGAAGGTGTAATTCCCCTGGAATTCCAGTTGTTGTAAATTTACTTCCTGACAGAAACTTTTGTATGTCTCCTCCTCTTTTAGGAGAGATGAATTGGCACTTTTTAGAGCCACATACTTGACATATTCCTTTTTGATAAACTCTATTATTTTTAGCTTTAACATAAGAGATATTTTTAGATTTAGTTTTCTTTTTACATTTGAGACAATAACTCATATTTATTTATCAGAAAAATTCCGACAGAGTATCAAAACCTTTTTGGTTTTCAACATATACATTTCAATCTTTATTTTTAAAACATAAAGAATCCTAAGGAATGCCTTCACTCTCTCCTCCATTTATTTACAAATAAAAACTAACTAAAGTCAATGACACCAACATCATCAATCACATAATCTTTTCCTTCTTCTTCTTCTTCTTCTTCACCACTTTCTCGTTTAAATCTCCTCCCTGAAATTGAAGACATTGACGTTCTTATTTTTGAAACCATTATCTTCATAAGAGTTGTTAATTCTTTAATTTCCTCTTCGGTGCGTTGAGATTGATTTATTTGCTTTAATACACTCAATCTTTTATGAATCTCAATGATTTCCATCTTTTTATATTTTTCCTCCCTCTCTCTTTGCTCCCTCTCCTCCTCCTCCATTTTCTCCCTCTCCTCCTTCTCCTTTTTCTCCCTTTTCTCCCTTTCCTCCTTCTCCCTTTTCTCCCTTTCCTCCTTCTCATTTTTCTCCCTCTCCTCCTTCTCCTCCTTTTTCTCCCTCTCCTCCTTCTCCTCCCTCTCCCTTTCCTCCTTCTCCTTTTTCTCTCTTTCCTCCTTCTCTTCTTCAACTCCTTCCTCATCCCTTGCTACCCTTGAGTTTGAACCCCAAAGAATATTATACATATACTCATCTGGATTTTGAGATATTCTTGTATCTATAATTATTTTTCTCATAATAAGATACCAATAAGATTTGTTGACGATTTCTAAAAGAGTTTTATATTTCATAACTTTGAGAAGTTCATTTTTATTTAATATTTTAAACAAGTCTCTATTTGTGGGTTTAACAATATCAGTATAAGGCCAGTTTTTAATGACAAAATTCCCATGTATATGCTCCAAATCATAAGGTATGTAATACCGAGCACCCTTTTCTTGTAGGTATCCTTGAATACAAAAATTATAATTCTCTTGTAGTCTTCTTCCTGCCATTTATGTATCAGAAATATATGTGAGATTAATATTATGACAGGTAATACCACCCCATCTTCCCACTACCAAATCGGTTTGTATTCCTCGGCTTTCTATCCTTATCTCATTACCTTCCTTCTTTGTCATGCGAACCATCGCTATACTATCATATATTTTTCTTTTCTTAAAATCACGTATTTGTTGTTTACTAATTGTACTTCCACATAAATCCTTATCCTCACCAAGTGGATAATATTCTTCTTTACGAGACTGATTTAAATCATGTAGGTCTTCTATGTTTATTGAAAAAGACCAATTATACCCTAAATCAGGCATATCATACCCCCATTTATTAATTCGCATATTAACTAAATGTCCTTCTTTATAAAATTCAATTGTAAGCAGGTAGTTAAATTCAATGAGGAAAGGTGTATGGTCAGTATAACCAGGTGTTGTGGTTGTAAATTTTACTTCTTTCACAAAACGTGCTGTTTTCTTTAAAAATATATATTGTGATAAATCACTTAATCTAATTAAGTCATTCGCATCTGTAGGGTTTGGATAATTGATTAATTTACAAGTATTCTTCATATTAATATTTTTACTTACACTATATTTTTGTCGTTCAGCCTGTGCCTTTGTATAATAATTTGATAAATCAATATCCTGAGAGGATTTTCCAAAGATAGAACCATCTTTTCCAACATAAGTCATTTATATTAGATTAAAAATGATATCATAAAAATTTTCATTATTGTTGACTTGAAATAATACATATAAACATAATTGACCACAACATTTAGAATTAATTTCTTGAACTTGAAATGTTTGATAAACACCATTCTGTAAGAATTGTATTACTTCAACAGGTGGTGGCATACCATAACTATCAAAATAATATTTATCCTGACTATTATGAATACAAACCCAATGAGAACCATTCTGTGTGTCTAAATTCATAATAATATTCTTTGTATTCTTATTTATATGTATTAATTCATCTCTCATACAGATTACCACATTATCAATTTTTAGTGTTTTACAATACTTGGCTAGTTCTATATTTGACGTTGTATTCTTTCCAAATTGTTTAAACCATTTATCCATTTATTTATGAGAAAGATACAATCCATTACCCCGTTTAGTTAGTTTAACACCCGCTTGAGCGATAGAGGAAAGCATATCACCAACCAACAATCTAGCTTTATCAGGTAGACTTTCAAGTTTTTGAGCAAAATCTACAATTACACCACTTCCACTAATTTGTTTCTCCAACTCCTTGTTATGTCTTTCCAATTCTTTTTGAGCTTTTAGTTGTGCCTTCCTTTCGTTAGCAGTTTTTACCGCTGCTGAAATACCACCAGTCAATGCTCCCGCCGCACTTAAACCAGCAAATAAAGGAATTAGAAACGGGAGAAATCCTCCTCTTGACTCGTCTATTGAATATTTCTTTAACATAGGTTTCGTCATTTTAATTTTAAGTGATCCAACATCATTTAGTGTTTTTACTTGTGTGTGTGTGAGTAAAACATCAATTCTTACAGCTCCTTTTCTTTGAATTGTATTAACATTAATAATACAAGGCTTTTGATTTTGAATACAAGATGTTAATTTATTAAGATTGATTTGATTAACATATACCCCTACCATTTATTTATGAGAAAAAACCTATGTGATATTAATCATAACACCATTATCTGTATTAATCTGTAATTCTGTTTCCTCCAAAAGCAAACAATAAGCATCAACTTCTTCATTCTCCCCTCTTTCAATGTATAGAGAAGTATCCACTCGATTAGACTTTATAGTTTCCTTTTGAGAACTCAGGTCAATTGCGTAGATTGTATATAAACCTTTAAATGCAACCATATCCAAAATAGGATCATTATTACCATTACTTTCACACACTTTTTGGTAGGACTTGTAGGCTTCCGCATAATCATTTTTTTCCCAATCAATTTCCAATCTATCTCGCGGATAAAATGTGCCATCAAGAGAAACCCGAAGTTGTTTCACCTTAGCATTATCACTCAGCGCATTATTCTTATTAGTACCCTCCTCTCCATCTGGTTTTTTAAAAATGAGCCATAGGTATCGTGGCTTTCCTTCAAGAACACCCAAATTCCAAGTGTAGGTAGTGTGTTCCAGTTTAACGTGTTGACATCTTCTTTTAAGGTATGATACATTTAGCGGTTTCTTTGAGTTAAGTCTTCTATTTAACATCTCCTCCGTTTTAAGATTAGGAGTATATTCATTGATATACCAACACAAATCATTAATAACAAATTTATTATTGTCGCCAAAAGCATTTTCAGCCCCAAAAAGCAATCTATTTACATTATCATTCCTTTGTAGTTGAAATCTAATTTTAAGACCATACAAAACTTTATCATAATCGCAAAATCCAAATATACCTTTAAGAGGTACTGCTACGGTAAAACTATTCACTGCTTTTGTTTCATCATTATACATTGACTTCCTTTGACTATAACCAGGGTCTGCGTTTGTACCCGTTGACATATCAGGAATAAAACCTTCAACAGCTCCCTTACCCATTCTATCACTAAACGAATATAGTGTAAATTTCATCATTTCAGATGTAGCAGAGACATAATCAACCGCTTCAACCTCTTGTGTTCCAATATACAGGCGGACACTGTCAAACATTTTCCAGAAGAAATCATTTACGAGTGTAGCATTAGTATTATTCGCAGCCTTAGTGAATTTAAATTTACACAGCAAGAAACTATCAGCTATATTCAAGTAAGTTTGTTGATTATTTATTTCAAAACTTTTTGTTCCGTTTGAATTCCAGTCTGTTCCTGTTATAGCATTTACCTTAAAATAGTCTTCCTTTTTAGTGGAGTTTGAAATGATAATCGTATCATCCAAATCATAGATACTATCAATCGCTTCCATACTTGTATTTATATAGCATTAAAATTGTTGAAACCCTGACCCAAGTATTTTAATGATTTTTTGTCGTTCTTGTGAAGATAGTTGAGTTTTACCTTTTTTTATTTCTTTGATTGCTTGTAATTTATGAGACTCCTTTTGAGCATCTTTTATACTCTTTATAGCACCCGCAACGGAGCCCACGGCAGAAGCAGTTGAATCAATTAGGTCTTTATGTTTAAGGATGGTTGAACCAATACCCATTAGAGTATCAATTATCCCATCTCCTTTATTTCGAAATTGATGACCTACACCTCGTTGTCTCTTAGGTTTATAGTATCCTCTACCCACATACCTTGTATAGTCTGGTGAAAGGAACATGCCCTCCCCTGTAATTATTTTATATTTTCCCAACTCGTGTTTTCTCACAATAACCATTATTTATTTATTGAAAAACTTCACGTAGGTGAATTCTGATGGATATAATTTCATCATTAAAGGATATCATACGATTATCTTGGTCGGTTATCCTAAAACTTACTCTGTATATGGTTTTTCCTGACACAGGTAAATAGACAAGATTTTTTGGTTCCATATTAAATTTATAACCAATCGGGGTTGAGTATGCACTGAATGAAAATATTGTATTTGTTCTTATTCCATCGTTATAAGCACCATCAATCAAATCACAATGAATTAATACTGAATTTATACCGGAGGATATTTGGATAACATTATCACTGTAAAACGTCCCGTTATTTTCAATCTTTTTTGAAGAGAAACCCAATAGCTCTCTGAACGAATTTTCAATCGTGAAATCAACTTTATAATTATTTTTCAGTTTAATAGTTGATTTTGAAGTGTGTGTTTGAATATCTATTACAATATTTTTTGGTTCATCACCTTTTTCTTTCATAAGGCGAGAGACTTCTGAAGATATTTGAGAAATCTCGTAAGCTCCAGGTGAAACAGTTATAGTTTTGTAGGCAGTGCCTGGATTATAACTAAACTTGTTGTTTTTCTCTGTGATATTAAAAAGGGTATTGTAAGTTTCCATTGACAACAAAGATGCCTCATATGAGGTAAGGGGGTCAAGTTGTAGTGGGTAAGGGAATGAAGCTGTGTAATCGCTCGTTGTGAAATTAAAACTAAGAATTGTGCTTCTCATCTTATTTAATATCTAATAAAATATCTTTGTATTGACATTTATTAATTATTTTCATGTTCATCAACTGATCTAAAATGGCTGAGGATTCATTAAAACAATTGTTGTTTCCAGCCTTCTTACTACCTAATAACAATAATAGCCTATTAACTAATTGTGATGGGTCATTTGGAAGAAAACTAACACCCGAACCAAGCTTACTTAAAGCATCAATAATATGTTTCTCCTTCTCATTCTTCTTACTTTTACCAGCAACAGAAACTCCATAATCAAGTGTATTTAACAACTCAATATATACCCTATCTTCCTCTCTTTCCATATCAAGTGGTTCCTCAAAATATTTTGAACCGCTGAATCCGGGGTTTGTTAGAAGAAACATTAATCTTGGAGTTAATTTAACATTTGGTTGAGTAGAACTCAAGAACATCAATTCATCATTAAATATCAATACCTTTTCTTCCACAAGATGAAACACTGCTGGTTCTTCTGTTGGAATGAGACCTGCTCTGGTTTTTGAACCCGCAGAATATTCATTGTTTTGAAGAGCTTCCACAACATAATTAGGGGGTTGATTTACCTGCTCAAGTTTCCGAAATAATCCCTCGTCATCATATTCTAATTCACCAAGTTCTTGTTTTGTTATCTGACTAAAATCTTTGAGCATTTGAAGTTTTTTCGGAGTAAATTCTACCGTGGGAACTGTAGGGTGTTGAGTTTTCAAAAGTGGTTTAAAGAATTTCTCTTGTTTTCTTTCAAAGGCTTCTTCACCAGTTAGTTTCTGTCTCCGTTTCTTCTTTATCTCTTCCTGTTGTTTAACAACTTTTGAAACTAATTGTTGATGTTCCTTAAACTTTCTTTCTCTTTCTTCAGTATTCATTTTCTGTATTTATTTATTGAAAAATATCATTTAGTATCTCATCTTGTTTCACAACAATATATTTATATTTTCCAATCGTGTGTTTCATATAATTTTCAAATTCTTTTTTACTACATAACGTAGAGCAATTATCTCTCCAAAAATTATTTACATCTATTGAATTTAACTTAAATAAAATAAAAGTATTGGCATTGTTTCTTATTGAGCGTCGAGGGAGTTGAAAATATGATTGACTAAGATATATACAATTACAAGAAGAATGTCTCCCTCTTGTATAGTAGCTATCCATTACTGTTTGGTTTCTCTCATTAACACAATCATCAAAGATGACAAGGTTCTTTTTTGATTTATCTAAATCTTGAGGTGAAGGTATATCATCCGTATTATCACTGAGAATACAAGTTATGGGTTTCGATTTTGATTTCTGTGTATCACAAAATAATTGTATTATATCATCAATATTATAATCATTTAGTTTGTTTTGAAGTTTAAATAAACCGATAATGTCTTCCTTTTTAAGACCCGCATTAAAACCCTGTGAGAGTAGTTGATACTCGGGTTGAAAACTTGACTTTGTAAAAATTATTAAATTATCATAATCTAAAAAATTAGAACCAAGGAGCATCTTTAAAAGTAAACAGGTTTTTCCACATCCGCTTGAACCAACTATTAGACATCTCAATGAATTTGGAATGTTTTTATGGTTATTAAATTTTATCTTATTTTCCCAAACGGGTAAAAAATCATTCATTTATATATTTGGAAAACAAGTTATCCAACTTTTTTTGAGCTATTTGAGAAACTCTATATTTTATCCTGAGTTCGGGTTTAATTTCAAAATAATCCATTATTTTATTTATATAGTATCTTGTATTAACATTTCCATTAAAATTATTTTGAATAATAAATATCATTAAACCCTTATACATTTCCTCAATACAATTAGTCTCTTCCCTTGAAAGAAATGGTGTATTATCATCACAATACTTAACATTCATCTCTCTTATTAATCTTGTAAAGTAATTCATTTTTGGTTCTAATTTAAAAGAGTTATATATTTTTTTATATTTCTTATTATCATTAATTAAAATTAAATCACAGAAAATACATTGTTTATATGAATCCTCATCATTAAGCCCCACTCTATCACAAGCCGGACAATTCTCTAATTTATCATATGGAGAGTCTGGAAATTCTAAATATCCTTCAGAACTTATCATATTTATGTGGTAAATTTTTACTTAAACTAAACGCAAGTTTATTCATTAATAAATACAATGTTTCAAAGCACAAAAGACAAATTTCAATCAATCTCTACTTCGGTGGAAGATATAGAAAAATATGTCAAAGATGTTAAATTGAACAAAGATAAATATGGAAATTTTTGGGTAAAACCAGTTATGGAAAATAACATGAGCCCCTCTATTTCATTTAAAGGAAGAGCTCTAACTATACCTGGAAAGACATCCATTAAAGTAAATCTAACAAAAGTTTCTCCTCTACTCCTGGCAATTTATTCAAAGCTTGAAAAAGTGATTGACCACGATACTTTGAAAAAGAATGATAAGACCATTAATAATTCTAGAGGAGACATTTGTATTTTCTTTAATAATCCAAAGGGTGTAGATCTAAGTAAAATGAATGATGTTAATATTTCTGGTGAAATGTCATTTCGTTCTATGATAGTTAGAGATTATTTAAAGATAACTTTTGATATAAAAATTGTAGAGATTGAATCTGTTAATGAAAGAAAGTATATAGATATTGATGGGAATATTTTTCTTGCTAATTAAATATGAGTCAATACAGCAGTGAAGATTTTACTATTTCATTGAACTCAGACGATAGTGATGATAGTATTTCATTGAACTTGGACGATGGTGATGATAGTATTTCATTGAACACAGATGATAGTTATGATACTAATAGTTTGTGCTCAAATGATAGTTATGAGAGTAGCTTTATTGATGACTCTGAGTATGATTCTGAGTATTCATGTGATAGTTATGACTTAGATGATTCTGAGTGAAAAAGTGTTTTAGTTTAAGCACAGCGATATATATAAAACGGAGCTGTAAAGCTCAAAAGTGTTTTATTTTAAGCACAATGATATATATAAAACACCACGTTTTCTCACGCTATAAATATGGTTTATTGTGATACTTGCGAGAAGGAAGTAAAATATTATAAACAACATATTCTCACCGCAAAACATACATACAACATTTTAAACAAACTTTCCCCTCTTCCACCTGAAACAAAACACTGTTCTACATGTAATAAAAATATCCTCAAGAAAGGCTTCAAAATACATCTTAAAACAAATCTACATTTATCAAATTTTATCACAACTAAAAACTCTGATGGAGCATTCAAAGGACATATTAAAATAAGAGTCTTTAACTTCAAACCTCCTGAACCAGAGTCTATAGTTGATGCTGTAGAAATAGTTAAACCTGCTGTTCAAACGTTGATTGAAAAAACACTAAAGGAAATGAAACCACTTAAATTTTATATGGGAGTAAAATTAGAAATGACAAAGGATGAAGGAGTTATAGATGCACCATACATGAGAACTGAGCCACACTTTATATCTTCATATCAAGATTTTAAAACATCAGGAGTCTATGATGAACTTATTAAACAAGAGCAAGATGTGGATAATTCAATCGTAGGAAGTGGATTCAATATAGGAAAAATTATTTACATAGACATTCATATTCTTAAATCAGATCCTCTAAAAGCTTCTTCTTACATTGATTTACCCAGTGTTATCAAAAATAGAAAAGCAGTTATCAATATCAAAAATAAAGACAATAAATGTTTTCTCTGGTCTATTTTAGCACACTTACATCCTCCACATTTTCATGATGAAAGAGTATCTCATTATAAAAAATATGAGAATACATTAAATACGAAAGATCTAAAGTTTCCGATGACTTTAAATGATATTCCTAAATTTGAAAAGATGAATAATTTATCAGTTAATGTTTATGGTCTAACAGAAACAAACAACATTCAGGTTTTAAAGCTTTCTGACAATTGTAAACAAACTCATATTAATCTTCTATATTTTAATTCAGACGAAAATTCACATTATACATACATCAAAGATATTGCTAAATTAATAAAACCACAAGTCTGTAAGAGAACAAATAAAATATATATTTGTTTGCGTTGTCTTAACTTCTTCAATTCACAAGAAAGATTAGATAAACATTCAAATTATTGTGGCGAACATAAATCAACGGTAATCAATATGCCTAAAGAAGGCTCAAAGATCACATTCAAAGATGAAAATAAAAAGATCAAACATCCATTTGTTATATATGCTGATTTTGAAAGTATTTTAGAAAAAATTGATACTGCTTCTCAAGATCCAAAAGAATCATACACAAATAAATATCAAAAACATACTCCTTGTGGTTTTTGTTATTATATCAAATCATCCGTTGGTGATAAATATAACAAGTTAGAGATGTATAGAGGCTCAAATACCCCAGAGGAGTTTGTGAAACGACTAGAAAAAGACTGTGTTCGATTAACCAAGATAATGAGAGAAACCAATAAACCAATGTCCTTAACAAGTAAAGAAAAAAGGGAATTTATAAAAAACAATGTCTGTCATATTTGTGAGGAGAAAATTGGTAAAGGTCTAAAGGTTAGAGACCATTGTCATCTCACTGGTAAATATAGAGGTCCGGCTCATCAAAGTTGTAATATTAATTATCAACTCCCCTCTTTCATTCCTGTCTTTCTTCATAACAACGCTCATTATGATACACATCTATTTATCAAGGAACTCTCAAAGACTTCTGGAAGTATCTCAGCAATTCCAAACACGGATCAGAAATACATTTCATTCACAAAAACAATTCACACATCTCCTATTACTCATATCAGATTTCTTGATACATTTAAATTCATGGCAAGTCCATTGGTTAACTTGGTTCAAAATCTAAAAGAGTTTCCATGTCTTTCAGAGTATTTTTTAGATAAAGATTTTCTAACACAAAAGGGAATTTACCCCTATGACTATATGGACTCATTTGAGAGATTCAATGAAACACAACTTCCTTCAAAAGAAAATTTCTATAACAAATTAAATAATAGTCATATATCTGATAAAGATTATGTACACGCACAAAATGTTTGGGAAAAATATAACATCAAGAATCTTGGCGAGTATCACGATTTGTATCTCAAAACTGATGTGCTTTTATTGGCCGATGTATTTGAAGCCTTTAGATCTGTTTGTCGCACTGGATATGGATTGGATCCTGCTCACTACTACACAGCACCTGGATTGGCCTGGAGTGCGATGTTGAAAATGACAAAACAAGATTTGGATTTGATAACCGATGTTGATATGCTTTTGATGATTGAAAAGGCAAAAAGAGGTGGAATTTCACAAGTCTGCTCGAGTAGATACGCAAAAGCAAATAACAAATATCTTCCAAATTATGATCCAACGAAAGAGAGTTCTTACTTGATGTACTATGACGCGAACAACCTGTATGGCTGGGCAATGTCTCAGGCTCTTCCTTATGGAAAACTTAGATGGGTAAAGGAAAAAGACTACAAAAACGTTTTACAAGATGTATGTATCTCTACACAAAAAGAATTGGATGAAGAAAAAGTTGGTTATTATTTTGAAATTGATTTAAAATATCCAGAGGAACTCCATAACCTACACAAAGATCTCCCATTTGCTTGTGAGAAAGAAAGTCCAAAGAAAGAATGGTTGAGTGATTATCAACGATCGTTTGATATAGGTGAATCAACAGAAAAATTACTTACTACATTATATAACAAGAAAAATTATGTTCTACACCAAAGAAATTTGCGACAATATTTATCAAAAGGTCTAAGAGTAGAGAAGATCCATAGGGTTCTAAAGTTCAATCAAAGTCATTGGTTAAAGGGGTACATTGATTTTAATACACAAAGAAGAACAGAGTCAAAAACAGATTTTGAGAAAGACTTTTATAAATTGATGAATAATGCGGTCTTTGGTAAGACTATGGAGAATGTGAGGAAAAGACAAAATATCAGACTATCAACATCTTGGGAACAAGCATCAAAATTAATTAATAGACCGAGTTTTACTCGAGCTGAGGTCTTTACTGAGAACTTTTGTGCGATCCATTTGATTAAAGAGAGTATTGAAATGAACAAACCTATTTATATTGGAACAACAATTCTTGATTTATCAAAGTCATTAATGTATGATTACTTTTATAATAACTTGAGGAAGAAATATCAAAATGATGTTAATCTACTTTATATGGATACAGATAGTTTTATTTTGAAAATTAATACCAACGATGTTTATTCAGACATGAAAAGAGACATTAATATCTATGACACGAGTAATTACAGTCCAGAGAGTGAGTTGTTCTCTTCTAAAAATAAAAAGGTGATTGGAAAGTTCAAGGATGAATTAGGAGGAAATGTTTTGAGTGAATTTGTGGGATTGAGGTCAAAGGCTTATGCTTATAAATACATTGTGAATAACGTTGAAAAGACTGATAAGAAGTTAAAAGGTGTAAAGAAAAATGTTATTAAAGAAACAATAAACTTTAAGGATTATTATAACTGTTTAACAACAAAGAAAGAAGAGTTTAGAAAGATTAATGGAATAAGAAGTTATAAACATCAATTATATTCAGAAGAGATAAATAAGAAAGCATTGGGGGCTTTTGATGATAAGAGGTTTATTTTAGAAAATGGAATTGATAGTCTCCCTTATGGTTATATAAGTATATAAGTGATAAGATATATATATAAGTGATAAGATATATATAAGTGATAAGATATACATAAGTGATAAGATATATATAAGTGATAAGATATATATAAGTGATAAGTTAAAAAGGGGGGGGGGGGGGGTTGGGGATTTTAACGGGCTACCGCCGCCTTTTTTACTATTATATAAATGATAGAACCAAGTATCAACCAGACTAAAGAGTGGAGGTGTAATCAACCTTGGTATATAAATGGAAAACATAATGAATGTGAAAAATATCAAATAGGTATAATTGAAAAGGCAACTGGTAAAAAAGTTCACAAAACAAATAAGAGAATTAATTTAAATACCGGTGAATTGGGTAAAAAAGATGGAAATATTTTTGAGTGGACGGAAAACTTTGATGGTTGTCAGGAAAATATATACTTTAATTTAAAAATGGTATGTGGCACTGGAGGCGCTCAAGCAAGAACATTGAGGGAGGTTTACCATTTTATCTTAGCTCAGTTAAAATATCTTAATAAAGAACCAAACTCAAACATATTTTTTGTTAATATATTAGATGGTGAAGAGAGTTGTAGGAGAATTAAATTATTTCCCACGCATAAACAAATATTTGTAGGGTCGTTGTTTGAGTGGGTTATATTCACCAGATGATATTAAGAGTAAAAGGTTAAAAGGTCCATGAGGTCAGAAGGATCACAGGTGTTTAAGTGGTCTAATGAATAAGGATAATATGTCAAAAGGTTAGAAGGTTCGTAAAGAACAGGGTGAGAGAAATATAGGTCTTTAGGGGCAATGAGGGAGGGAAAGAATTAATATGGAAGTGAATGGGTCAATGTTTGAGTGGGTCAAAGATTAATCTGCCAGATGATATGTAGAAGAAGGATGATAGGTCTATAAGAGAAAACAAATATTTGTAGTGTTTGAGTGGTCTAATGAACAACATTAAGGATAGGTACTACAGACAAAAGGTTCATAAAGATGAGGGTGGGAGAAATAGAGGTGTTTATGATTTTTGAAAAAGACAAGGGGGTAAATGACATTAGATAGGGATTTCCCATGTTAAACGGAGGTGTCCCAGAAGCAACATTATTACACTACTCTTGTGATAGTGTTGAAAAACCACTTTTCGCACTTGTGTTAGTGTTAAAAAACCACTTTTCGCACTTGTGTTGTGCAGGAAACCACTTTTGCACTTGTATTAGTGTGGAAAAGCCACTTTTTGCACTTGTGTTAGTGTTGAAAAACCACTTTTCGCACTTTTGTTGGTGCAGGAATTCCACTTTTGCACTTGTATTAGTGTGGAAAAACCACTTTTTGCACTTGTGTTAGTGTTGAAAAACCACTTTTCGCACTTGTGTTAATGTTGAAAAACCACTTTTCGCACTTGTGTTGGTGCAGGAAACCACTTTTGCACTTGTATTAGTGTGGAAAAACCACTTTTTGCACTTGTGTTAGTGTTGAAAAACCACTTTTTGCACTTGTGTTAGTGTTGAAAAACCACTTTTCGCACTTGTGTTGGTGCAGGAAACCACTTTTGCACTTGTATTAGTGTGGAAAAATCACTTTTTGCACTTATGTTAGTGTTGAAATACCACTTTTCGCACTTGTGTTAGTGTTGAAAAACCACTTTTCGCACTTGTGTTGGTGCAGGAAACCACTTTTGCACTTGTATTAGTGTGGAAAAACCACTTTTTGCACTTGTGTTAGTGTTGAAAAACCACTTTTCGCACTTGTGTTGGTGCAGGAAACCACTTTTGCACTTGTATTAGTGTGGAAAAACCACTTTTTGCACTTGTGTTAGTGTTGAAAAACCACTTTTCGCACTTGTGTTAGTGTTGAAAAACCACTTTTCGCACTTGTGTTGGTGCAGGAAACCACTTTTGCACTTGTATTAGTGTGGAAAAAACACTTTTTGCACTTGTGATAGTGTTGAAAAACCACTTTTCGCACTTGTGTTAGTGTTGAAAAACCACTTTTCGCACTTGTGTTGGTGCAGGAAACCACTTTTGCACTTGCATTAGTGTGGAAAAAACACTTTTTGCACTTGTGATAGTGTTGAAAAACCACTTTTCGCACTTGTGTTAGTGTTGAAAAACCACTTTTCACACTTGTGTTGGGGCAGGAAACCACTTTTGCACTTGTATTAGTGTGTAAAAACCACTTTTCGCACTTGTGTTAGTGTTGAAAAACCACATTTCGCACTTGTGTTAGTGTTGAAAAACCACTTTTCGCACTTGTGTTGGTGCAGGAAACCACTTTTGCACTTGTATTAGTGTGGAAAAACCACTTTTCGCACTTGTGTTAGTGTTGAAAAACCACTTTTCGCACTTGTGTTAGTGTTGAAAAACTACTTTTCGCACTTGTGTTGGTGCAGGAAACCACTTTTGCACTTGTATTAGTGTGGAAAAACCACTTTTCGCACTTGTGTTAGTGTTGAAAAACAACTTTTCGCACTTGTGTTAGTGTTGAAAAACCACTTTTCGCACTTGTGTTGGTGCAGGAAACCACTTTTGCACTTGTATTAGTGTGGAAAAAACACTTTTTGCACTTGTGATAGTGTTGAAAAACCACTTTTTGCACTTGTGTTAGTGTTGAAAAACCACTTTTCGCACTTGTGTTGGTGCAGGAAACCACTTTTGCACTTGTATTAGTGTGGAAAAACCACTTTTTGCACTTGTGTTAGTGTTGAAAAACCACTTTTCGCACTTGTGTTAGTGTTGAAAAACCACTTTTCGCACTTGTGTTGGTGCAGGAAACCACTTTTGCACTTGTATTAGTGTGGAAAAAACACTTTTTGCACTTGTGATAGTGTTGAAAAACCACTTTTCGCACTTGTGTTAGTGTTGAAAAACCACTTTTCGCACTTGTGTTGGTGCAGGAAACCACTTTTGCACTTGTATTAGTGTGGAAAAACCAATTTTCGCACTTGTGTTAGTGTTGAAAAACCACTTTTCGCACTTGTGTTAGTGTTGAAAAACCACTTTTCACACTTGTGTTGGTGCAGGGAACCACTTTTGCACTTGTGATAGTGTTGAAAAACCACTTTTCGCACTTGTGTTAGTGTTAAAAAACCACTTTTCGCACTTGTGTTTGTGCAGGAAACCACTTTTGCACTTGTATTAGTGTGGAAAAGCCACTTTTTGCACTTGTGTTAGTGTTGAAAAACCACTTTTCGCACTTTTGTTGGTGCAGGAATTCCACTTTTGCACTTGTATTAGTGTGGAAAAACCACTTTTTGCACTTGTGTTAGTGTTGAAAAACCACTTTTCGCACTTGTGTTAATGTTGAAAAACCACTTTTCGCACTTGTGTTGGTGCAGGAAACCACTTTTGCACTTGTATTAGTGTGGAAAAACCACTTTTTGCACTTGTGTTAGTGTTGAAAAACCACTTTTCGCACTTGTGTTAGTGTTGAAAAACCACTTTTCGCACTTGTGTTGGTGCAGGAAACCACTTTTGCACTTGTATTAGTGTGGAAAAATCACTTTTTGCACTTATGTTAGTGTTGAAATACCACTTTTCGCACTTGTGTTAGTGTTGAAAAACCACTTTTCGCACTTGTGTTGGTGCAGGAAACCACTTTTGCACTTGTATTAGTGTGGAAAACCACTTTTTGCACTTGTGTTAGTGTTGAAAAACCACTTTTCGCACTTGTGTTGGTGCAGGAAACCACTTTTGCACTTGTATTAGTGTGGAAAAACCACTTTTTGCACTTGTGTTAGTGTTGAAAAACCACTTTTCGCACTTGTGTTGGTGCAGGAAACCACTTTTGCACTTGTATTAGTGTGGAAAAACCACTTTTCGCACTTGTGTTAGTGTTGAAAAACCACTTTTCGCACTTGTGTTGGTGCAGGAAACCACTTTTGCACTTGTATTAGTGTGGAAAAAACACTTTTTGCACTTGTGATAGTGTTGAAAAACCACTTTTCGCACTTGTGTTGGTGCAGGAAACCACTTTTGCACTTGCATTAGTGTGGAAAAAACACTTTTTGCACTTGTGATAGTGTTGAAAAACCACTTTTCGCACTTGTGTTAGTGTTGAAAAACCACTTTTCACACTTGTGTTGGGGCAGGAAACCACTTTTGCACTTGTATTAGTGTGTAAAAACCACTTTTCGCACTTGTGTTAGTGTTGAAAAACCACATTTCGCACTTGTGTTAGTGTTGAAAAACCACTTTTCGCACTTGTGTTGGTGCAGGAAACCACTTTTGCACTTGTATTAGTGTGGAAAAACCACTTTTCGCACTTGTGTTAGTGTTGAAAAACCACTTTTCGCACTTGTGTTAGTGTTGAAAAACTACTTTTCGCACTTGTGTTGGTGCAGGAAACCACTTTTGCACTTGTATTACTGTGGAAAAACCACTTTTCGCACTTGTGTTAGTGTTGAAAAACAACTTTTCGCACTTGTGTTAGTGTTGAAAAACCACTTTTCGCACTTGTGTTGGTGCAGGAAACCACTTTTGCACTTGTATTAGTGTGGAAAAAACACTTTTTGCACTTGTGATAGTGTTGAAAAACCACTTTTCGCACTTGTGTTAGTGTTGAAAAACCACTTTTCGCACTTGTGTTGGTGCAGGAAACCAATTTTTGCACTTGTATTAGTGTGGAAAAACCACTTTTCACACTTGTGTTAGTGTTGAAAAACCATTTTTCGCACTTGTGTTAGTGTTGAAAAACCACTTTTCGCACTTGTGTTGGTGCAGGAAACCACTTTTGCACTTGTACTAGTGTGGAAAAAACACTTTTTGCACTTGTGATAGTGTTGAAAAACCACTTTTCGCACTTGTGTTAGTGTTGAAAAACCACTTTTCGCACTTGTGTTGGTGCAGGAAACCACTTTTGCACTTGTATTAGTGTGGAAAAACCACTTTTCACACTTGTGTTAGTGTTGAAAAACCACTTTTCGCACTTGTGTTAGTGTTGAAAAACCACTTTTCGCACTTGTGTTGGTGCAGGAAACCACTTTTGCAGTTGTATTAGTGTGGAAAAAACACTTTTTGCACTTATGTTAGTGTTGAAATACCACTTTTCGCACTTGTGTTAGTGTTGAAAAACCACTTTTCGCACTTGTGTTGGGGCAGGAAACCACTTTTGCACTTGTATTAGTGTGGAAAAACCACTTTTCGCACTTGTGTTAGTGTTGAAAAACCACTTTTCGCACTTGTGTTAGTGTTGAAAAACCACTTTTCGCACCTGTGTTGGTGCAGGAAACCACTTTTGCACTTGTATTAGTGTGGAAAAACCACTTTTCGCACTTGTGTTAGTGTTGAAAAACCACTTTTCGCACTTGTGTTAGTGTTGAAAAACTACTTTTCGCACTTGTGTTGGTGCAGGAAACCACTTTTGCACTTGTATTAGTGTGGAAATACCACTTTTCGCACTTGTGTTAGTGTTGAAAAACAACTTTTCGCACTTGTGTTAGTGTTGAAAAACCACTTTTTGCACTTGTGTTGGTGCAGGAAACCACTTTTGCACTTGTATTAGTGTGGAAAAAACACTTTTTGCACTTGTGATAGTGTTGAAAAACCACTTTTCGCACTTGTGTTAGTGTTGAAAAACCACTTTTCGCACTTGTGTTGGTGCAGGAAACCACTTTTGCACTTGTATTAGTGTGGAAAAAACACTTTTTGCACTTGTGATAGTGTTGAAAAACCACTTTTCGCACTTGTGTTAGTGTTGAAAAACCACTTTTCGCACTTGTGTTGGTGCAGGAAACCACTTTTGCACTTGTATTAGTGTGGAAAAACCACTTTTCACACTTGTGTTAGTGTTGAAAAACCACTTTTCGCACTTGTGTTAGTGTTGAAAAACCACTTTTCGCACTTGTGTTGGTGCAGGAAACCACTTTTGCAGTTGTATTAGTGTGGAAAAAACACTTTTTGCACTTATGTTAGTGTTGAAATACCACTTTTCGCACTTGTGTTAGTGTTGAAAAACCACTTTTCGCACTTGTGTTGGGGCAGGAAACGACTTTTGCACTTGTATTAGTGTGGAAAAACCACTTTTCGCACTTGTGTTAGTGTTGAAAAACCACTTTTCGCACTCGTGTTAGTGTTGAAAAACCACTTTTCGCACTTGTGTTGGTGCAGGAAACCACTTTTGCACTTGTATTAGTGTGGAAAAACCACTTTTCGCACTTGTGTTAGTGTTGAAAAACCACTTTTCGCACTTGTGTTAGTGTTGAAAAACTACTTTTCGCACTTGTGTTGGTGCAGGAAACCACTTTTGCACTTGTATTAGTGTGGAAAAACCACTTTTCGCACTTGTGTTAGTGTTGAAAAACAACTTTTCGCACTTGTGTTAGTGTTGAAAAACCACTTTTCGCACTTGTGTTGGTGCAGGAAACCACTTTTGCACTTGTATTAGTGTGGAAAAAACACTTTTTGCACTTGTGATAGTGTTGAAAAACCACTTTTTGCACTTGTGTTAGTGTTGAAAAACCACTTTTCGCACTTGTGTTGGTGCAGGAAACCACTTTTGCACTTGTATTAGTGTGGAAAAACCACTTTTCACACTTGTGTTAGTGTTGAAAAACCATTTTCGCACTTGTGTTAGTGTTGAAAAACCACTTTTCGCACTTGTGTTGGTGCAGGAAACCACTTTTGCACTTGTATTAGTGTGGAAAAATCACTTTTTGCACTTATGTTAGTGTTGAAATACCACTTTTCGCACTTGTGTTAGTGTTGAAAAACCACTTTTCGCACTTGTGTTGGTGCAGGAAACCACTTTTGCACTTGTATTAGTGTGGAAAAACCACTTTTTGCACTTGTGTTAGTGTTGAAAAACCACTTTTTGCACTTGTGTTGGGGCAGGAAACCACTTTTGCACTTGTATTAGTGTGGAAAAACCACTTTTCACACTTGTGTTAGTGTTGAAAAACCACTTTTTGCACTTGTGTTAGTGTTGAAAAACCACTTTTCGCACTTGTGTTGGTGCAGGAAACCACTTTTGCACTTGTATTAGTGTGGAAAAACCACTTTTCGCACTTGTGTTAGTGTTGAAAAACCACTTTTCGCACTTGTGTTAGTGTTGAAAAACCACTTTTTGCACCTGTGTTAGTGTTGAAAAACCACTTTTCGCACTTGTGTTGGTGCAGGAAACCACTTTTGCACTTGTATAAGTGTGGAAAAAACACTTTTTGCACTTGTGTTAGTGTTGAAAAACCACTTTTCGCACTTGTGTTAGTGTTGAAAAACCACTTTTCGCACTTGTGTTGGTGCAGGAAACCACTTTTGCACTGTATTAGTGTGGAAAAACCACTTTTCACACTTGTGTTAGTGTTGAAAAACCACTTTTCGCACTTGTGTTGGTGCATGAAACCACTTTTGCACTTGTATAAGTGTGGAAAAAACACTTTTTGCACTTGTGATAGTGTTGAAAAACCACTTTTCGCACTTGTGTTAGTGTTGAAAAACTACTTTTCGCACTTGTGTTGGTGCAGGAAACCACTTTTGCACTTGTATTAGTGTGGAAAAACCACTTTTCGCACTTGTGTTAGTGTTGAAAAACAACTTTTCGCACTTGTGTTAGTGTTGAAAAACCACTTTTCGCACTTGTGTTGGTGCAGGAAACCACTTTTGCACTTGTATTAGTGTGGAAAAAACACTTTTTGCACTTGTGATAGTGTTGAAAAACCACTTTTTGCACTTGTGTTAGTGTTGAAAAACCACTTTTCGCACTTGTGTTGGTGCAGGAAACCACTTTTGCACTTGTATTAGTGTGGAAAAACCACTTTTCACACTTGTGTTAGTGTTGAAAAACCATTTTTCGCACTTGTGTTAGTGTTGAAAAACCACTTTTCGCACTTGTGTTGGTGCAGGAAACCACTTTTGCACTTGTATTAGTGTGGAAAAATCACTTTTTGCACTTATGTTAGTGTTGAAATACCACTTTTCGCACTTGTGTTAGTGTTGAAAAACCACTTTTCGCACTTGTGTTGGTGCAGGAAACCACTTTTGCACTTGTATTAGTGTGGAAAAACCACTTTTTGCACTTGTGTTAGTGTTGAAAAACCACTTTTTGCACTTGTGTTGGGGCAGGAAACCACTTTTGCACTTGTATTAGTGTGGAAAAACCACTTTTCGCACTTGTGTTAGTGTTGAAAAACCACTTTTTGCACTTGTGTTAGTGTTGAAAAACCACTTTTCGCACTTGTGTTGGTGCAGGAAACCACTTTTGCACTTGTATTAGTGTGGAAAAACCACTTTTCGCACTTGTGTTAGTGTTGAAAAACCACTTTTCGCACTTGTGTTAGTGTTGAAAAACCACTTTTTGCACCTGTGTTAGTGTTGAAAAACCACTTTTCGCACTTGTGTTGGTGCAGGAAACCACTTTTGCACTTGTATAAGTGTGGAAAAAACACTTTTTGCACTTGTGTTAGTGTTGAAAAACCACTTTTCGCACTTGTGTTAGTGTTGAAAAACCACTTTTCGCACTTGTGTTGGTGCAGGAAACCACTTTTGCACTGTATTAGTGTGGAAAAACCACTTTTCACACTTGTGTTAGTGTTGAAAAACCACTTTTCGCACTTGTGTTGGTGCAGGAAACCACTTTTGCACTTGTATTAGTGTGGAAAAAACACTTTTTGCACTTGTAATAGTGTTGAAAAACCACTTTTCGCACTTGTGTTAGTGTTGAAAAACCACTTTTCGCACTTGTGTTGGTGCAGGAAACCACTTTTGCACTTGTATTAGTGTGGAAAAACCAATTTTCGCACTTGTGTTAATGTTGAAAAACCACTTTTCGCACTTGTGTTAGTGTTGAAAAACCACTTTTCACACTTGTGTTGGTGCAGGGAACCACTTTTGCACTTGTATTAATGTGGCAAAAACACGTTTTGCACTTGTGATAGTGTTGAAAAACCACTTTTCGCACTTGTGTTAGTGTTGAAAAACCACTTTTCGCACTTGCGTTGGTGCAGGAAACCACTTTTGCACTTGTATTAGTGTGGAAAAACACTTTTTGCACTTGTGAAAGTGTTGAAAAACCACTTTTCGCACTTGTGTTAGTGTTGAAAAACCACTTTTCGCACTTGTGTTGGTGCAGGAAACCACTTTTGCACTTGTATTAGTGTGGAAAAACCACTTTTCGCACTTGTGTTAGTGTTGAAAAACTACTTTTCGCACTTGTGTTGGTGCAGGAAACCACTTTTGCACTTGTATTAGTATGGAAAACCACTTTTCGCACTTGTGTTAGTGTTGAAAAACAACTTTTCGCACTTGTGTTAGTGTTGAAAAACCACTTTTCGCACTTGTGTTGGTGCAGGAAACCACTTTTGCACTTGTATTAGTGTGGAAAAAACACTTTTTGCACTTGTGATAGTGTTGAAAAACCACTTTTCGCACTTGTGTTAGTGTTGAAAGACCACTTTTCGCACTTGTGTTGGTGCAGGAAACCACTTTTGCACTTGTATTAGTGTGGACAAAACACTTTTTGCACTTGTGATAGTGTTGAAAAACCACTTTTCGCACTTGTGTTAGTGTTGAAAATCCACTTTTCGCACTTGTGTTGGTGCAGGAAACCACTTTTGCACTTGTATTAGTGTGGAAAAACCACTTTTCGCACTTGTGTTGGTGCAGGAAACCACTTTTGCACTTGTATTAGTGTGGAAAAACCACTTTTCGCACTTGTGTTAGTGTTGAAAAACCACTTTTCGCACTTGTGTTAGTGTTGAAAAACCACTTTTCGCACTTGTGTTGGTGCAGGAAACCACTTTTGCACTTGTATTAGTGTGGAAAAACCACTTTTCGCACTTGTGTTAGTGTTGAAAAACCACTTTTCGCACTTGTGTTAGTGTTGAAAAACTACTTTTCGCACTTGTGTTGGTGCAGGAAACCACTTTTGCACTTGTATTAGTGTGGAAAAACCACTTTTCGCACTTGTGTTAGTGTTGAAAAACAACTTTTCGCACTTGTGTTAGTAGTGTAATAATGTTGCTTCTGGGACACCTCCGTTTAACATGGGAAATCCCTATCTAATGTCATTTACCCCCTTGTCTTTTTCAAAAATCATAAACACCTCTATTTCTCCCACCCTCATCTTTATGAACCTTTTGTCTGTAGTACCTATCCTTAATGTTGTTCATTAGACCACGCATAAACAAATATTTGTTTTCTCTTATAGACCTATCATCCTTCTTCTACATATCATCTGGCAGATTAATCTTTGACCCACTCAAACATTGACCCATTCACTTCCATATTAATTCTTTCCCTCCCTCATTGCCCCTAAACACCTATATTTCTCTCACCCTGTTCTTTACGAACCTTCTAACCTTTTGACATGTTATCCTTATTCATTAGACCACTTAAACACCTGTGATCCTTCTGACCTCATGGACCTTTTAACCTTTTACTCTTAATATCATCTGGTGAATATAACCCACTCAAACAACGACCCTACAAATATTTGTTTATGCGTGGGAAATAATTTAATTCTCCTACAACTCTCTTCACCATCTAATACATTAACAAAAAATATGTTTGAGTTTGGTTCTTTATTAAGATATTTTAACTGAGCTAAGATAAAATGGTAAACCTCCCTCAATGTTCTTATTTGAGCGCCTCCAGTGCCACACACTTTTTGGTAGGCTCTGCCCACCTTTTGTTAAGCTCCGTCCACTTTTTGGAAAAACCCCGCCCACTTTTTGGTAAGCCACGCCCATCTTTTACTAAGCCCGCCCACTTTTTGTTAAGCCACGCCCACTTTTTGCTACGCCCCGCCCACTTTTGCTAAGCTCCGCCCACTTTTGCTAAGTCCCACCCACTTTATAAACTCTTCAGCATTGTATCATTTCCAGGTAATACATAACATCATTTTCAGGGAATTTCCATCACATCATTTCCAGTTAAGACACGCCCAGGGAATTTCCACAGGAAATGACACACACCCAGCCCTTCTTATAAAAGGCACCGACCACACAGGCTTTTTCAAACACGCTTTCTGCTTCACTTGAGAATGGACTCCTATGCCGAAATGGAATGGGATAACTTTGCTATTCCTTGGAGTCCTACTACCTGTGTAGCGCTCAACCTTCAGATTGATGAACTGGACTCGAACCTCTTGTCGATGGAGGAAATTGTATCTGAGCTACGAAATGAAAATTCTACTTTTAACACAACTTGGGATAAAGTTATTTTTTTGTTTGAAGATCTTTTGAACAACCAAGACCCACAGAACGAGTTCTACCTTGATGACCCAGCCAAAGAGTTATACCTTGGAGATCCACAAAATCCTGAAAAAGAGTTCTACCATGATGATACTTATTGTGAGTTATCAAAACAAAACCCACTGAACGAGTTCTACCTTGATGACCCAGCCAAAGAGTTATACCTTGGAGACTCACTAAATTTGGGAAAAACAAATTATGAGGTCTGCCTAGATGGTTCTAACTGTGGAGCCTACCTTGGAGACTCACTAAATTTGGGAAAAACAAATTATGAGGTTTGCCTAGATGGTTCTAACTGTGGAGCCTACCTTGGAGACTCACTAAATTTGGGAAAAACTAATTATGAGGTCTGCCTAGATGGTTCTAACTGTGGAGCCTACCTTGGAGACTCACTAAATTTGGGAAAAACAAATTATGAGGTCTGCCTAGATGGTTCTAACTGTGGAGCCTACCTTGGAGACTCACTAAATTTGGGAAAAACAAATTATGAGGTCTGCCTAGATGGTTCTAACTGTGGAGCCTACCTTGGAGACTCACTAAATTTGGGAAAAACAAATTATGAGGTTTGCCTAGATGGTTCTAACTGTGGAGCCTACCTTGGAGACTCACTAAATTTGGGAAAAACAAATTATGAGGTTTGCCTAGATGGTTCTAACTGTGGAGCCTACCTTGGAGACTCACTAAATTTGGGAAAAACAAATTATGAGGTCTGCCTAGATGGTTCTAACTGTGGAGCCTACCTTGGAGACTCACTAAATTTGGGAAAAACTAATTATGAGGTCTGCCTAGATGGTTCTAACTGTGGAGCCTACCTTGGAGACTCACTAAATTTGGGAAAAACAAATTATGAGGTCTGCCTAGATGGTTCTAACTGTGGAGCCTACCTTGGAGACTCACTAAATTTCATAAAATTAGGAAAAGAGTTTTACCTTGGAGACTTTGAAAACTGGTTTCGTTTTGGAGACTCTGAATGGGGGTTTTGTTTTGATAACTCGGAATGTGATACCTATCTTGGAGACTCAACAGGATTGTGGTTATACCTTGGGAACTTGGAAAGTTGGTTTTATTTTGGAGACTCTACCTGTGGGGTACATCTTGGAGACTCTTTGCATTCTAAAGCAATGAACAATGTTCTTTGTTTAATGACGCTTGATTTAAGCAATATCAAGAAAGTTCGAGGAAGAAAATGCTGGAAAATTCTTTCTTCCCATTTCTACTTCTTCAAACTTGAAAGCCTTGAAAGACAGAATTGGAGGAAGAGGAAAAAAAATAAAAATGAAATACGTATTTAAAAAAAGAAGAAAAAAAAAGAAATACGTATTTTTAAAAAAGAAGAAAAAAAAAGATTATGTTAGGGTTAGGGTGGGATTTTGAATGTGAGGGTTAGGGATTAGGTTGGGTTAGGGATGGAGTTGGGTTAGGGATGGGGTTGGGTTAGGGTTGGGATTTTGAATGTGAGGGTTAGGGATTAGGTTGGGTTAGGGATGGAGTTGGGTTAGGGATGGGGTTGGGTTAGGGTTGGGATTTTGAATGTGAGGGTTAGGGTTGGGATTGGGTTAGGGATGGGGTTGGGTTAGGGTTGGGATTTTGAATGTGAGGGTTAGGGTTGGGGTTGGGTTAGGGATGGGGTTGGGTTAGGGATGGGGTTGGGTTAGGGATGGGGTTGGGTTAGGGATGGGGTTGGGTTAGGGATGGGGTTGGGTTAGGGATGGGGTTGGGTTGGGGATGGGGTTGGGTTAGGGATGGGGTTGGGTTAGGGATGGGGTTGGGTTAGGGATGGGGTTGGGTTGGGGATGGGGTTGGGTTAGGGATGGGGTTGGGTTAGGGATGGGTTGGGTTAGGGATGGGTTTGGGTTAGGGATGGGGTTGGGTTAGGGATGGGGTTGGGTTAGGGTTTGTATATTATTATGACTCACTCACACATACACACACACAAAAGTTAAGCCCCAACTGAAAAGTTGAGGGATTCTGTGTTTGGGGTTCACAGATTTAAAAACGTATCCCCATTATACACACACAAAAGTTAAGCCCCAACTAAAAAGTTGAGGGATTCTGTGTTTGGGGTTCACAGGTTTAAAAACGTATCCCCATTATACACACACAAAAGTTAAGCCCCAACTGAAAAGTTGAGGGATTCTGTGTTTGGGGTTCACAGATTTAAAAACGTATCCCCATTACATTTTATTTATTTATTTATTATTTTCAAGGGTATTATCTGCTTACTTGTGTTTTTTGTAATTCTTGCGAGTAAAATGAACCCAAGATTTCTTCTCCATTTAAATCATATAATTTGTAGGTCCAAGGAGCTGTATCCATTACATCAATGATTTTAAATAATTCACGAGTCCATTTTTGTGTATAACCTTTCTCAAAATGACTTTTCCATTTGTATATCCTTACAATATCACCAACTTTAAACTTGGGCTTTCTCAAATTAATCTCCTTTTCATATTCTAATTTTGTAAATGTTTCCGATGGTTTTGATTTTGTTGATGAATGAACTGTATTGTTGTAATCATCTACAATATCCTGAATTAAATACACCCATTTTTGAGAACCGAGTTCTGTGAATTTTTTATATAATTTCTCTTTCAAAGTACGATTAAAACGCTCAATAACAACTGCCTTTCCTTCATTAAAGGTGCTGTATAATTTAATACCCTTCCCCTTAAGAAATTTCATGAATATTTTGTTATAGAACTCTGTTCCCTCATCAGTCCATAACTTCTTTGGTTTCCTTTTATCCCGATCAAATATTAGCTTAAAGGCTAACATTAAAGTATCACCCCTTTTATTTTTTAAAGGGACAACCCAGGCAAATCTACTCCTCAAATCAATAACGGTTAAAGCATACCTGTATCCCCTGTCATTATTCAATTCAATTAAATCAGCGGACCATATGTGGTCGGTGTATTTAGAATAAACCTTCCTTCTTTTAAACTTTGTGATTATAGGTTTGTGTAATTCTTCAGCCAAAAGCTCCTCAGTCTTGATGACATCATTAGAGCCTAATAGTTTTTTGAGGAATAACCAAGACCAAGTTTCAATTTAGCATTTATCAAATTTCTCACAATAAACCTATCAACTTTCTCTCTCAACGTTGGATTTTGTATCAAAGACAAATTATACAACATTTCGCTGTCGGCTTTATGTTTTTCAGTCAACGTAGTGGTTTTCCCATAAGCAATATCATGCTTCATACACACTTCGTCAACCCTATTTGTAGGTTTAGACCAAGGTTTAGGATTGTCAGCCTCATCTAATCTTTTATCCAAGTTTGTTCCTGGACCACAGAAAGAATACCCTGGAAGGTGTAATTCCCCTGGAATTCCAGTTGTTGTAAATTTACTTCCTGACAGAAACTTTTGTATGTCTCCTCCTCTTTTAGGAGAGATGAATTGGCACTTTTTAGAGCCACATACTTGACATATTCCTTTTTGATAAACTCTATTATTTTTAGCTTTAACATAAGAGATATTTTTAGATTTAGTTTTCTTTTTACATTTGAGAAAATAACTCATATTTATTTATCAGAAAAATTCCGACAGAGTATCAAAACCTTTTTGGTTTTCAACATATACATTTCAATCTTTATTTTTAAAACATAAAGAATCCTAAGGAATGCCTTCACTCTCTCCTCCATTTATTTACAAATAAAAACTAACTAAAGTCAATGACACCAACATCATCAATCACATAATCTTTTCCTTCTTCTTCTTCTTCTTCTTCACCACTTTCTCGTTTAAATCTCCTCCCTGAAATTGAAGACATTGACGTTCTTATTTTTGAAACTATTATCTTCATAAGAGTTGTTAATTCTTTAATTTCCTCTTCGGTGCGTTGAGATTGATTTATTTGCTTTAATACACTCAATCTTTTATGAATCTCAATGATTTCCATCTTTTTATATTTTTCCTCCCTCTCTCTTTGCTCCCTCTCCTCCTCCTCCATTTTCTCCCTCTCCTCCTTCTCCTTTTTCTCCCTTTTCTCCCTTTCCTCCTTCTCCCTTTTCTCCCTTTCCTCTTTCTCCTTTTTCTCCCTTTCCTCCTTCTCCTCCTTTTTCTCCCTCTCCTCCTTCTCCTCCCTCTCCCTTTCCTCCTTCTCCTTTTTCTCTCTTTCCTCCTTCTCTTCTTCAACTCCTTCCTCATCCCTTGCTACCCTTGAGTTTGAACCCCAAAGAATATTATACATATACTCATCTGGATTTTGAGATATTCTTGTATCTATAATTATTTTTCTCATAATAGGATACCAATAAGATTTGTTGACGATTTCTAAAAGAGTTTTATATTTCATAACTTTGAGAAGTTCATTTTTATTTAATATTTTAAACAAGTCTCTATTTGTGGGTTTAACAATATCAGTATAAGGCCAGTTTTTAATGACAAAATTCCCATGTATATGCTCCAAATCATAAGGTATGTAATACCGAGCACCCTTTTCTTGTAGGTATCCTTGAATACAAAAATTATAATTCTCTTGTAGTCTTCTTCCTGCCATTTATGTATCAGAAATATATGTGAGATTAATATTATGACAGGTAATACCACCCCATCTTCCCACTACCAAATCGGTTTGTATTCCTCGGCTTTCTATCCTTATCTCATTACCTTCCTTCTTTGTCATGCGAACCATCGCTATACTATCATATATTTTTCTTTTCTTAAAATCACGTATTTGTTGTTTACTAATTGTACTTCCACATAAATCCTTATCCTCACCAAGTGGATAATATTCTTCTTTACGAGACTGATTTAAATCATGTAGGTCTTCTATGTTTATTGAAAAAGACCAATTATACCCTAAATCAGGCATATCATACCCCCATTTATTAATTCGCATATTAACTAAATGTCCTTCTTTATAAAATTCAATTGTAAGCAGGTAGTTAAATTCAATGAGGAAAGGTGTATGGTCAGTATAACCAGGTGTTGTGGTTGTAAATTTTACTTCTTTCACAAAACGTGCTGTTTTCTTTAAAAATATATATTGTGATAAATCACTTAATCTAATTAAGTCATTCGCATCTGTAGGGTTTGGATAATTGATTAATTTATAAGTATTCTTCATATTAATATTTTTACTTACACTATATTTTTGTCGTTCAGCCTGTGCCTTTGTATAATAATTTGATAAATCAATATCCTGAGAGGATTTTCCAAAGATAGAACCATCTTTTCCAACATAAGTCATTTATATTAGATTAAAAATGATATCATAAAAATTTTCATTATTGTTGAGTTGAAATAATACATATAAACATAATTGACCACAACATTTAGAATTAATTTCTTGAACTTGAAATGTTTGATAAACACCATTCTGTAAGAATTGTATTACTTCAACAGGTGGTGGCATACCATAACTATCAAAATAATATTTATCCTGACTATTATGAATACAAACCCAATGAGAACCATTCTGTGTGTCTAAATTCATAATAATATTCTTTGTATTCTTATTTATATGTATTAATTCATCTCTCATACAAATAACCACATTATCAATTTTTAGTGTTTTACAATACTTAGCTAGTTCTATATTTGACGTTGTATTCTTTCCAAATTGTTTAAACCATTTATCCATTTATTTATGAGAAAGATACAATCCATTACCCCGTTTAGTTAGTTTAACACCCGCTTGAGCGATAGAGGAAAGCATATCTCCAACCAACAATCTAGCTTTATCAGGTAGACTTTCAAGTTTTTGAGCAAAATCTACAATTACACCACTTCCACTAATTTGTTTCTCCAACTCCTTGTTATGTCTTTCCAATTCTTTTTGAGCTTTTAGTTGTGCCTTCCTTTCGTTAGCAGTTTTTACCGCTGCTGAAATACCACCAGTCAATGCTCCCGCCGCACTTAAACCAGCAAATAAAGGAATTAGAAACGGGAGAAATCCTCCTCTTGACTCGTCTATTGAATATTTCTTTAACATAGGTTTCGTCATTTTAATTTTAAGTGATCCAACATCATTTAGTGTTTTTACTTGTGTGTGTGTGAGTAAAACATCAATTCTTACAGCTCCTTTTCTTTGAATTGTATTAACATTAATAATACAAGGCTTTTGATTTTGAATACAAGATGTTAATTTATTAAGATTGATTTGATTAACATATACCCCAACCATTTATTTATGAGAAAAAACCTATGTGATATTAATCATAACACCATTATCTGTATTAATCTGTAATTCTGTTTCCTCCAAAAGCAAACAATATGCATTAACCTCTTCACTCTCCCCTCTTTCAATGTATAGAGAAGTATCCACTCGATTAGACTTTATAGTTTCCTTTTGAGAACTCAGGTCAATTGTGTAGATTGTATAAAGTTTTTGAAACGCAACCATATCCAAAATAGGATCATTATTACCATTACTTTCACACACCTTTTGGTAGGACTTGTAGGCTTCCGCATAATCATTTTTTTCCCAATCAATTTCCAATCTATCTCGCGGATAAAATGTGCCATCAAGAGAAACCCGAAGTTGTTTCACCTTAGCATTATCACTCAGCGCATTATTCTTATTAGTACCGTCCTCTCCATCTGGTTTTTAAAAAATGAGCCAGAGGTATCGTGGCTTTCCTTGAAGAACACCCAAATTCCAAGTGTAGGTAGTGTGTTCCAGTTTAACGTGTTGACATCTTCTTTTAAGGTATGATACATTTAGCGGTTTCTTTGAGTTAAGTCTTCTATTTAACATCTCTTCCGTTTTAAGATTAGGAGTATATTCACTGATATACCAACACAAATCATTAATAACAAATTTATTATTTTCTCCAAAAGCATTTTCAACCCCAAAAAGCAATCTATTTACATTATCATTCCTTTGTAGTTGAAATCTAATTTTAAGCCCATACAAAACTTTATCATAATCACAAAATCCAAATATACCTTTCAGAGGTACTGCTACGGTAAAACTATTCTCAGCTTTTGCGTCATCATTATACATTGACTTCCTTTGACTATAACCAGGGTCTGCGTTTGTACCCGTTGACATATCAGGAATAAAACCTTCAACAGCTCCCTTACCCATTCTATCACTAAACGAATATAGTGTAAATTTCATCATTTCAGATGTAGCAGAGACATAATCAACCGCTTCAACCTCTTGTGTTCCAATATACAGGCGGACACTGTCAAACATTTTCCAGAAGAAATCATTTACGAGTGTAGCATTAGTATTATTCGCAGCCTTAGTGAATTTAAATTTACACAGCAAGAAACTATCAGCTAGATTCAAGTAAGTTTGTTGATTATTTATTTCAAAACTTTTTGTTCCGTTTGAATTCCAGTCTGTTCCTGTTATAGCATTTACCTTAAAATAGTCTTCCTTTTTAGTGGAGTTTGAAATGATAATCGTATCATCCAAATCATAGATACTATCAATCGCTTCCATACTTGTATTTATATAGCATTAAAATTGTTGAAACCCTGACCCAAGTATTTTAATGATTTTTTGTCGTTCTTGTGAAGATAGTTGAGTTTTACCTTTTTTTATTTCTTTGATTGCTTGTAATTTATGAGACTCCTTTTGAGCATCTTTTATACTCTTTATAGCACCCGCAACGGAGCCCACGGCAGAAGCAGTTGAATCAATTAGGTCTTTATGTTTAAGGATGGTTGAACCAATACCCATTAGAGTATCAATTATCCCATCTCCTTTATTTCGAAATTGATGACCTACACCTCGTTGTCTCTTAGGTTTATAGTATCCTCTACCCACATACCTTGTATAGTCTGGTGAAAGGAACATGCCCTCCCCTGTAATTATTTTATATTTTCCCAACTCGTGTTTTCTCACAATAACCATTATTTATTTATTGAAAAACTTCACGTAGGTGAATTCTGATGGATATAATTTCATCATTAAAGGATATCATACGATTATCTTGGTCGGTTATCCTAAAACTTACTCTGTATATGGTTTTTCCTGACACAGGTAAATAGACAAGATTTTTTGGTTCCATATTAAATTTATAACCAATCGGGGTTGAGTATGCACTGAATGAAAATATTGTATTTGTTCTTATTCCATCGTTATAAGCACCATCAATCAAATCACAATGAATTAATACTGAATTTATACCGGAGGATATTTGGATAACATTATCACTGTAAAACGTCCCGTTAGTTTCAATCTTTTTTGAAGAGAAACCCAATAGCTCTCTAAACGAATTTTCAATCGTGAAATCAACTTTATAATTATTTTTAAGTTTAATAGTTGATTTTGAAGTGTGTGTTTGAATATCTATTACAATATTTTTTGGTTCATCACCTTTTTCTTTCATAAGGCGAGAGACTTCTGAAGATATTTGAGAAATCTCGTAAGCTCCAGGTGAAACGGTTATAGTTTTATATCCACTTCCTGGATTATAACTAAACTTGTTGTTTTTCTCTGTGATATTAAAAAGGGTATTGTAAGTTTCCATTGACAACAAAGATGCCTCATATGAGGTAAGGGGGTCAAGTTGTAGTGGGTAAGGGAATGAAGCTGTGTAATCGCTCGTTGTGAAATTAAAACTAAGAATTGTGCTTCTCATCTTATTTAATATCTAATAAAATATCTTTGTATTGACATTTATTAATTATTTTCATGTTCATCAACTGATCTAAAATGGCTGAGGATTCATTAAAACAATTGTTGTTTCCAGCCTTCTTACTACCTAACAACAATAATAGCCTATTAACTAATTGTGATGGGTCATTTGGAAGAAAACTAACACCCGAACCAAGCTTACTTAAAGCATCAATAATATGTTTCTCCTTCTCATTCTTCTTACTTTTACCAGCAACAGAAACTCCATAATCAAGTGCATTTAGCAACTCAATATATACCCTATCTTCCTCTCTTTCCATATCAAGTGGTTCCTCAAAATATTTTGAACCGCTGAATCCGGGGTTTGTTAGAAGAAACATTAATCTTGGAGTTAATTTAACATTTGGTTGAGTAGAACTCAAGAACATCAATTCATCATTAAATATCAATACCTTTTCTTCCACAAGATGAAACACTGCTGGTTCTTCTGTTGGAATGAGACCTGCTCTGGTTTTTGAACCCGCCGAATATTCATTGTTTTGAAGAGCTTCCACAACATAATTAGGGGGTTGATTTACCTCCTCAAGTTTCCGAAATAATCCCTCGTCATCATATTCTAATTCACCAAGTTCTTGTTTTGTTATCTGACTAAAATCTTTGAGCATTTGAAGTTTTTTCGGAGTAAATTCTACCGTGGGAACTGTAGGTGAGTGTTGAGTTTTCAAAAGTGGTTTAAAGAATTTCTCTTGTTTTCTTTCAAAGGCTTCTTCACCAGTTAGTTTCTGTCTCCGTTTCTTCTTTATCTCTTCCTGTTGTTTAACAACTTTTGAAACTAATTGTTGATGTTCCTTAAACTTTCTTTCTCTTTCTTCGGTATTCATTTTCTGTATTTATTTATTGAAAAATATCATTTAGTATCTCATCTTGTTTCACAACAATATATTTATATTTTCCAATCGTGTGTTTCATATAATTTTCAAATTCTTTTTTACTACATAACGTAGAGCAATTATCTCTCCAAAAATTATTTACATCTATTGAATTTAACTTAAATAAAATAAAAGTATTGGCATTGTTTCTTATTGAGCGTCGAGGGAGTTGAAAATATGATTGACTAAGATATATACAATTACAAGAAGAATGTCTCCCTCTTGTATAGTAGCTATCCATTACTGTTTGGTTTCTCTCATTAACACAATCATCAAAGATGACGAGGTTCTTTTTTGATTTATCTAAATCTTGAGGTGAAGGTATATCATCCGTATTATCACTGAGAATACAAGTTATGGGTTTCGATTTTGATTTCTGTGTATCACAAAATAGTTGTATTATATCTTCAATGTTATAATCATTTAGTTTGTTTTGAAGTTTAAATAAACCGATAATGTCTTCCTTTTTAAGACCTGCATTAAAACCCTGTGAGAGTAGTTGATACTCGGGTTGAAAACTTGACTTTGTAAAAATTATTAAATTATCATAATCTAAAAAATTAGGACCAAGGAGCATCTTTAAAAGTAAACAGGTTTTCCCACATCCGCTTGAACCAACTATTAGACATCTCAATGAATTTGGAATGTTTTTATGGTTATTAAACTTTATCTTATTTTCCCAAACGGGTAAAAAATCATTCATTTATATATTTGGAAAACAAGTCATCTAACTTTTTTTGAGCTATTTTAGAAACTCTATATTTTATCCTGAGTTCGGGTTTAATTTCAAAATAATTCATTATTTTATTTATATAGTATCTTGTATTAACATTTCCATTAAAATTATTTTGAATAATAAATATCATTAAACCCTCATACATTTCCTCAATACAAAGAGTCTCTTTCCTTGTAAGAAATGGTGTATTATCACCATAATGCTTAACATTCATCTCTCTTATTAATCTTGTAAAGTAATTCATTTTTGGTTCTAATTTAAAAGAGTTATATGTTTTTTTATATTTCTTATTATCATTAATTAGAATATAATCACAGAATAAACATTGTTTATATGAACCCTCATTATTAAGCCCTATTCTATCACAAGCCGGACAATTCTCTAATTTATCATATGGAGAGTCTGGAAATTCTAAATATCCTTCAGAACTTATCATATTTATATAGTAAATTTTTACTTAAACTAAATGCAAGTTTATTCATTAATAAATACAATGTTTCAAAGCACAAAAGACAAATTTCAATCAATCTCTACTTCGGTGGAAGATATAGAAAAATATGTCAAAGATGTTAAATTGAACAAAGATAAATATGGAAATTTTTGGGTAAAACCAGTTATGGAAAATAACATGAGCCCCTCTATTTCATTTAAAGGAAGAGCTCTAACTATACCTGGAAAGACATCCATTAAAGTAAATCTAACAAAAGTTTCTCCTCTACTCCTGGCAATTTATTCAAAGCTTGAAAAAGTGATTGACCACGATACTTTGAAAAAGAATGATAAGACCATTAATAATTCTAGAGGAGACATTTGTATTTTCTTTAATAATCCAAAGGGTGTAGATCTAAGTAAAATGAATGATGTTAATATTTCTGGTGAAATGTCATTTCGTTCTATGATAGTTAGAGATTATTTAAAGATAACTTTTGATATTAAAAATGTAGAGATTGAATCCGTTAATGAAAGAAAGTATATTGGTATAGATGGAAAGGTTTTTTCTGCTAATTAAATATGAGTCAATACAGCAGTGAAGATTTTACTATTTCATTGAACTCGGACGATAGTGATGATAGTATTTCATTGAACTCGGACGATGGTGATGATAGTATTTCATTGAACACAGATGATAGTTATGATACTAATAGTTTGTGCTCAAATGATAGTTATGAGAGTAGCTTTATTGATGACTCTGAGTATGATTCTAAGTATTCATGTGATAGTTATGACTTAGATGATTCTGAGTGAAAAAGTGTTTTAGTTTAAGCACAGCGATATATATAAAACGGAGCTGTAAAGCTCAAAAGTGTTTTATTTTAAGCACAGTGATATATATAAAACACCACGTTTTCTCACGCTATAAATATGGTTTATTGTGATACTTGCGAGAAGGAAGTAAAATATTATAAACAACATATTCTCACCGCAAAACATACATACAACATTTTTAACAAACTTTCCCCTCTTCCACCTGAAACAAAACACTGTTCTACATGTAATAAAAATATCCTCAAGAAAGGCTTCAAAATACATCTTAAAACAAATCTACATTTATCAAATTTTATCACAACTAAAAACTCTGATGGAGCATTCAAAGGACATATTAAAATAAGAGTCTTTAACTTCAAACCTCCTGAACCAGAGTCTATAGTTGATGCTGTAGAAATAGTTAAACCTGCTGTTCAAACGTTGATTGAAAAAACACTAAAGGAAATGAAACCACTTAAATTTTATATGGGAGTAAAATTAGAAATGACAAAGGATGAAGGAGTTATAGATGCACCATACATGAGAACTGAGCCACACTTTATATCTTCATATCAAGATTTTAAAACATCAGGAGTCTATGATGAACTTATTAAACAAGAGCAAGATGTGGATAATTCAATCGTAGGAAGTGGATTCAATATAGGAAAAATTATTTACATAGACATTCATATTCTTAAATCAGATCCTCTTAAAGCTTCTTCTTACATTGATTTACCCAGTGTTATCAAAAATAGAAAAGCAGTTATCAATATCAAAAATAAAGACAATAAATGTTTTCTCTGGTCTATTTTAGCACACTTACATCCTCCACATTTTCATGATGAAAGAGTATCTCATTATAAAAAATATGAGAATACATTAAATACGAAAGATCTAAAGTTTCCGATGACTTTAAATGATATTCCTAAATTTGAAAAGATGAATAATTTATCAGTTAATGTTTATGGTCTAACAGAAACAAACAACATTCAGGTTTTAAAGCTTTCTGACAATTGTAAACAAACTCATATTAATCTTCTATATTTTAATTCAGACGAAAATTCACATTATACATACATCAAAGATATTGCTAAATTAATAAAACCACAAGTCTGTAAGAGAACAAATAAAATATATATTTGTTTGCGTTGTCTTAACTTCTTCAATTCACAAGAAAGATTAGATAAACATTCAAATTATTGTGGCGAACATAAATCAACGGTAATCAATATGCCTAAAGAAGGCTCAAAGATCACATTCAAAGATGAAAATAAAAAGATCAAACATCCATTTGTTATATATGCTGATTTTGAAAGTATTTTAGAAAAAATTGATACTGCTTCTCCAGATCCAAAAGAATCATACACAAATAAATATCAAAAACATACTCCTTGTGGTTTTTGTTATTATATCAAATCATCCGTTGGTGATAAATATAACAAGTTAGAGATGTATAGAGGCTCAAATACCCCAGAGGAGTTTGTGAAACGACTAGAAAAAGACTGTGTTCGATTAACCAAGATAATGAGAGAAACCAATAAACCAATGTCCTTAACAAGTAAAGAAAAAAGGGAATTTATAAAAAACAATGTCTGTCATATTTGTGAGGAGAAAATTGGTAAAGGTCTAAAGGTTAGAGACCATTGTCATCTCACTGGTAAATATAGAGGTCCGGCTCATCAAAGTTGTAATATTAATTATCAACTCCCCTCTTTCATTCCTGTCTTTCTTCATAACAACGCTCATTATGATACACATCTATTTATCAAGGAACTCTCAAAGACTTCTGGAAGTATCTCAGCAATTCCAAACACGGATCAGAAATACATTTCATTCACAAAAACAATTCACACATCTCCTATTACTCATATCAGATTTCTTGATACATTTAAATTCATGGCAAGTCCATTGGTTAACTTGGTTCAAAATCTAAAAGAGTTTCCATGTCTTTCAGAGTATTTTTTAGATAAAGATTTTCTAACACAAAAGGGAATTTACCCCTATGACTATATGGACTCATTTGAGAGATTCAATGAAACACAACTTCCTTCAAAAGAAAATTTCTATAACAAATTAAATAATAGTCATATATCTGATAAAGATTATGTACACGCACAAAATGTTTGGGAAAAATATAACATCAAGAATCTTGGCGAGTATCACGATTTGTATCTCAAAACTGATGTGCTTTTATTGGCCGATGTATTTGAAGCCTTTAGATCTGTTTGTCGCACTGGATATGGATTGGATCCTGCTCACTACTACACAGCACCTGGATTGGCCTGGAGTGCGATGTTGAAAATGACAAAACAAGATTTGGATTTGATAACCGATGTTGATATGCTTTTGATGATTGAAAAGGCAAAAAGAGGTGGAATTTCACAAGTCTGCTCGAGTAGATACGCAAAAGCAAATAACAAATATCTTCCAAATTATGATCCAACGAAAGAGAGTTCTTACTTGATGTACTATGACGCGAACAACCTGTATGGCTGGGCAATGTCTCAGGCTCTTCCTTATGGAAAACTTAGATGGGTAAAGGAAAAAGACTACAAAAACGTTTTACAAGATGTATGTATCTCTACACAAAAAGAATTGGATGAAGAAAAAGTTGGTTATTATTTTGAAATTGATTTAAAATATCCAGAGGAACTCCATAACCTACACAAAGATCTCCCATTTGCTTGTGAGAAAGCAAGTCCAAAGAAAGAATGGTTGAGTGATTATCAACGATCGTTTGATATAGGTGAATCAACAGAAAAATTACTTACTACATTATATAACAAGAAAAATTATGTTCTACACCAAAGAAATTTGCGACAATATTTATCAAAAGGTCTAAGAGTAGAGAAGATCCATAGGGTTCTAAAGTTCAATCAAAGTCATTGGTTAAAGGGGTACATTGATTTTAATACACAAAGAAGAACAGAGTCAAAAACAGATTTTGAGAAAGACTTTTATAAATTGATGAATAATGCGGTCTTTGGTAAGACTATGGAGAATGTGAGGAAAAGACAAAATATCAGACTATCAACATCTTGGGAACAAGCATCAAAATTAATTAATAGACCGAGTTTTACTCGAGCTGAGGTCTTTACTGAGAACTTTTGTGCGATCCATTTGATTAAAGAGAGTATTGAAATGAACAAACCTATTTATATTGGAACAACAATTCTTGATTTATCAAAGTCATTAATGTATGATTACTTTTATAATAACTTGAGGAAGAAATATCAAAATGATGTTAATCTACTTTATATGGATACAGATAGTTTTATTTTGAAAATTAATACCAACGATGTTTATTCAGACATGAAAAGAGACATTAATATCTATGACACGAGTAATTACAGTCCAGAGAGTGAGTTGTTCTCTTCTAAAAATAAAAAGGTGATTGGAAAGTTCAAGGATGAATTAGGAGGAAATGTTATGAGTGAATTTGTGGGATTGAGGTCAAAGGCTTATGCTTATAAATACATTGTGAATAACGTTGAAAAGACTGATAAGAAGTTAAAAGGTGTAAAGAAAAATGTTATTAAAGAAACAATAAACTTTAAGGATTATTATAACTGTTTAACAACAAAGAAAGAAGAGTTTAGAAAGATTAATGGAATAAGAAGTTATAAACATCAATTATATTCAGAAGAGATAAATAAGAAAGCATTGGGGGCTTTTGATGATAAGAGGTTTATTTTAGAAAATGGAATTGATAGTCTCCCTTATGGTTATATAAGTATATAAGTGATAAGATATATATATATAAGTGATAAGATTTATATATATAAGTGATAAGATATACATAAGTGATAAGATATATATAAGTGATAAGATATATATAAGTGATAAGTTAAAAAGGGGGGGGGGGTTGGGGATTTTAACGGGCTACCGCCACCTTTTTTACTATTATATAAATGATAGAACCAAGTATCAACCAGACTAAAGAGTGGAGGTGTAATCAACCTTGGTATATAAATGGAAAACATAATGAATGTGAAAAATATCAAATAGGTATAATTGAAAAGGCAACTGGTAAAAAAGTTCACAAAACAAATAAGAGAATTAATTTAAATACCGGTGAATTGGGTAAAAAAGATGGAAATATTTTTGAGTGGACGGAAAACTTTGATGGTTGTCAGGAAAATATATACTTTAATTTAAAAATGGTATGTGGCACTGGAGGCGCTCAAGCAAGAACATTGAGGGAGGTTTACCATTTTATCTTAGCTCAGTTAAAATATCTTAATAAAGAACCAAACTCAAACATATTTTTTGTTAATGTATTAGATGGTGAAGAGAGTTGTAGGAGAATTAAATTATTTCCCACGCATAAACAAATATTTGTAGGGTCGTTGTTTGAGTGGGTTATATTCACCAGATGATATTAAGAGTAAAAGGTTAAAAGGTCCATGAGGTCAGAAGGATCACAGGTGTTTAAGTGGTCTAATGAATAAGGATAACATGTCAAAAGGTTAGAAGGTTCGTAAAGAACAGGGTGAGAGAAATATAGGTGTTTAGGGGCAATGAGGGAGGGAAAGAATTAATATGGAAGTGAATGGGTCAATGTTTGAGTGGGTCAAAGATTAATCTGCCAGATGATATGTAGAAGAAGGATGATAGGTCTATAAGAGAAAACAAATATTTGTTTATGCGTGGTCTAATGAACAACATTAAGGATAGGTACTACAGACAAAAGGTTCATAAAGATGAGGGTGGGAGAAATAGAGGTGTTTATGATTTTTGAAAAAGACAAGGGGGTAAATGACATTAGATAGGGATTTCCCATGTTAAACGGAGGTGTCCCAGAAGCAACATTATTACACTACTTGTGTTAGTGTTGAAAAACCACTTTTCGCACTTGTGTTGGTGCAGGAAACCACTTTTGCACTTGCATTAGTGTGGAAAAAACACTTTTTGCACTTGTGATAGTGTTGAAAAACCACTTTTCGCACTTGTGTTAGTGTTGAAAAACCACTTTTCGCACTTGTGTTGGTGCAGGAAACCACTTTTGCACTTGTATTAGTGTGGAAAAATCACTTTTTGCACTTATGTTAGTGTTGAAATACCACTTTTCGCACTTGTGTTAGTGTTGAAAAACCACTTTTCGCACTTGTGTTGGTGCAGGAAACCACTTTTGCACTTGTATTAGTGTGGAAAAACCACTTTTTGCACTTGTGTTAGTGTTGAAAAACCACTTTTTGCACTTGTGTTGGGGCAGGAAACCACTTTTGCACTTGTATTAGTGTGGAAAAACCACTTTTCGCACTTGTGTTAGTGTTGAAAAACCACTTTTCGCACTTGTGTTGGTGCAGGAAACCACTTTTGCACTTGTATTAGTGTGGAAAAATCACTTTTTGCACTTATGTTAGTGTTGAAATACCACTTTTCGCACTTGTGTTAGTGTTGAAAAACCACTTTTCGCACTTGTGTTGGTGCAGGAAACCACTTTTGCACTTGTATTAGTGTGGAAAAACCACTTTTTGCACTTGTGTTAGTGTTGAAAAACCACTTTTTGCACTTGTGTTGGGGCAGGAAACCACTTTTGCACTTGTATTAGTGTGGAAAAACCACTTTTCGCACTTGTGTTAGTGTTGAAAAACCACTTTTTGCACTTGTGTTAGTGTTGAAAAACCACTTTTCGCACTTGTGTTGGTGCAGGAAACCACTTTTGCACTTGTATTAGTGTGGAAAAACCACTTTTCGCACTTGTGTTAGTGTTGAAAAACCACTTTTCGCACTTGTGTTAGTGTTGAAAAACCACTTTTTGCACCTGTGTTAGTGTTGAAAAACCACTTTTCGCACTTGTGTTGGTGCAGGAAACCACTTTTGCACTTGTATAAGTGTGGAAAAAACACTTTTTGCACTTGTGTTAGTGTTGAAAAACCACTTTTCGCACTTGTGTTAGTGTTGAAAAACCACTTTTCGCACTTGTGTTGGTGCAGGAAACCACTTTTGCACTGTATTAGTGTGGAAAAACCACTTTTCACACTTGTGTTAGTGTTGAAAAACCACTTTTCGCACTTGTGTTGGTGCAGGAAACCACTTTTGCACTTGTATTAGTGTGGAAAAAACACTTTTTGCACTTGTAATAGTGTTGAAAAACCACTTTTCACACTTGTGTTAGTGTTGAAAAACCACTTTTCGCACTTGTGTTGGTGCAGGAAACCACTTTTGCACTTGTATTAGTGTGGAAAAACCAATTTTCGCACTTGTGTTAGTGTTGAAAAACCACTTTTCGCACTTGTGTTAGTGTTGAAAAACCACTTTTCACACTTGTGTTGGTGCAGGGAACCACTTTTGCACTTGTATTAATGTGGCAAAAACACGTTTTGCACTTGTGATAGTGTTGAAAAACCACTTTTCGCACTTGTGTTAGTGTTGAAAAACCACTTTTCGCACTTGCGTTGGTGCAGGAAACCACTTTTGCACTTGTATTAGTGTGGAAAAACACTTTTTGCACTTGTGAAAGTGTTGAAAAACCACTTTTCGCACTTGTGTTAGTGTTGAAAAACCACTTTTCGCACTTGTGTTGGTGCAGGAAACCACTTTTGCACTTGTATTAGTGTGGAAAAACCACTTTTCGCACTTGTGTTAGTGTTGAAAAACTACTTTTCGCACTTGTGTTGGTGCAGGAAACCACTTTTGCACTTGTATTAGTATGGAAAACCACTTTTTGCACTTGTGTTAGTGTTGAAAAACCACTTTTCGCACTTGTGTTGGTGCAGGAAACCACTTTTGCACTTGTATTAGTGTGGAAAAACCACTTTTTGCACTTGTGTTAGTGTTGAAAAACCACTTTTCGCACTTGTGTTAGTGTTGAAAAACCACTTTTCGCACTTGTGTTGGTGCAGGAAACCACTTTTGCACTTGTATTAGTGTGGAAAAAACACTTTTTGCACTTGTGATAGTGTTGAAAAACCACTTTTCGCACTTGTGTTAGTGTTGAAAAACCACTTTTCGCACTTGTGTTGGTGCAGGAAACCACTTTTGCACTTGCATTAGTGTGGAAAAAACACTTTTTGCACTTGTGATAGTGTTGAAAAACCACTTTTCGCACTTGTGTTAGTGTTGAAAAACCACTTTTCACACTTGTGTTGGTGCAGGAAACCACTTTTGCACTTGTATTAGTGTGGAAAAACCACTTTTCGCACTTGTGTTGGTGCAGGAAACCACTTTTGCACTTGTATTAGTGTGGAAAAACCACTTTTCGCACTTGTGTTAGTGTTGAAAAACCACTTTTCGCACTTGTGTTAGTGTTGAAAAACCACTTTTCGCACTTGTGTTGGTGCAGGAAACCACTTTTGCACTTGTATTAGTGTGGAAAAACCACTTTTCGCACTTGTGTTAGTGTTGAAAAACCACTTTTCGCACTTGTGTTAGTGTTGAAAAACTACTTTTCGCACTTGTGTTGGTGCAGGAAACCACTTTTGCACTTGTATTAGTGTGGAAAAACCACTTTTCGCACTTGTGTTAGTGTTGAAAAACAACTTTTCGCACTTGTGTTAGTGTTGAAAAACCACTTTTCGCACTTGTGTTGGTGCAGGAAACCACTTTTGCACTTGTATTAGTGTGGAAAAAACACTTTTTGCACTTGTGATAGTGTTGAAAAACCACTTTTCGCACTTGTGTTGGTGCAGGAAACCACTTTTGCACTTGTATTAGTGTGGAAAAACCACTTTTCACACTTGTGTTAGTGTTGAAAAACCACTTTTTGCACTTGTGTTAGTGTTGAAAAACCACTTTTCGCACTTGTGTTGGTGCAGGAAACCACTTTTGCACTTGTATTAGTGTGGAAAAATCACTTTTTGCACTTATGTTAGTGTTGAAATACCACTTTTCGCACTTGTGTTAGTGTTGAAAAACCACTTTTGCACTTGTGTTGGTGCAGGAAACCACTTTTGCACTTGTATTAGTGTGGAAAAACCACTTTTTGCACTTGTGTTAGTGTTGAAAAACCACTTTTTGCACTTGTGTTGGGGCAGGAAACCACTTTTGCACTTGTATTAGTGTGGAAAAACCACTTTTCGCACTTGTGTTAGTGTTGAAAAACCACTTTTTGCACTTGTGTTAGTGTTGAAAAACCACTTTTCGCACTTGTGTTGGTGCAGGAAACCACTTTTGCACTTGTATTAGTGTGGAAAAACCACTTTTCGCACTTGTGTTAGTGTTGAAAAACCACTTTTCGCACTTGTGTTAGTGTTGAAAAACTACTTTTCGCACTTGTGTTGGTGCAGGAAACCACTTTCGCACTTGTATTAGTGTGGAAAAAACACTTTTTGCACTTATGTTAGTGTTGAAATACCACTTTTCGCACTTGTGTTAGTGTTGAAAAACCACTTTTCGCACTTGTGTTGGTGCAGGAAATCACTTTTGCACTTGTATTAGTGTGGAAAAAACACTTTTTGCACTTGTGATAGTGTTGAAAAACCACTTTTCGCACTTGTGTTAGTGTTGAAAAACCACTTTTCGCACTTGTGTTAGTGTTGAAAAACCACTTTTCGCACTTGTGTTGGTGCAGGAAACCACTTTTGCACTTGTATTAGTGTGGAAAAACCACTTTTCGCACTTGTGTTAGTGTTGAAAAACCACTTTTCGCACTTGTGTTAGTGTTGAAAAACTACTTTTCGCACTTGTGTTGGTGCAGGAAACCACTTTTGCACTTGTGTTAGTGTTGAAAAACCACTTTTCGCACTTGTGTTAGTGTTGAAAAACAACTTTTCGCACTTGTGTTAGTGTTGAAAAACCACTTTTCGCACTTGTGTTGGTGCAGGAAACCACTTTTGCACTTGTATTAGTGTGGAAAAACCACTTTTCACACTTGTGTTAGTGTTGAAAAACCACTTTTCGCACTTGTGTTAGTGTTGAAAAACCACTTTTCGCACTTGTGTTGGTGCAGGAAACCACTTTTGCACTTGTATTAGTGTGGAAAAATCACTTTTTACCTTCGCAAAAGCGGAAGGTTATGTTTTGATCGCTGTGTATTTATTTGTATGTCTGTGTGTGTGTGTGTGTATGTTATTCGCATAACTCAAAAAGTATTCAACCGAATTGCATGAAATTTGGTGGGATGATTGGTTATTATACGGGACACATTTGATTAGATTTTGGGAGCAATCGGGTCAAAGGTCAAGGTCAAGGTCACGAAAAGGTCAAAATCGTATTTTAGTACAGTACAGAACAGTAGCTGCGGCGAAGGTATGCGCTCTACCGAGTGCCCGTTCTAGTTGCACTTATGTTAGTGTTGAAATACCACTTTTCGCACTTGTGTTAGTGTTGAAAAACCACTTTTCGCACTTGTGTTGGTGCAGGAAACCACTTTTGCACTTGTATTAGTGTGGAAAAACCACTTTTTGCACTTGTGTTAGTGTTGAAAAACCACTTTTTGCACTTGTGTTGGGGCAGGAAACCACTTTTGCACTTGTATTAGTGTGGAAAAACCACTTTTCGCACTTGTGTTAGTGTTGAAAAACCACTTTTTGCACTTGTGTTAGTGTTGAAAAACCACTTTTCGCACTTGTGTTGGTGCAGGAAACCACTTTTGCACTTGTATTAGTGTGGAAAAACCACTTTTCGCACTTGTGTTAGTGTTGAAAAACCACTTTTCGCACTTGTGTTAGTGTTGAAAAACTACTTTTCGCACTTGTGTTGGTGCAGGAAACCACTTTTGCACTTGTATTAGTGTGGAAAAACCACTTTTCGCACTTGTGTTAGTGTTGAAAAACAACTTTTCGCACTTGTGTTAGTGTTGAAAAACCACTTTTCGCACTTGTGTTGGTGCAGGAAACCACTTTTGCACTTGTATTAGTGTGGAAAAAACACTTTTTGCTCTTGTGATAGTGTTGAAAAACCACTTTTCGCACTTGTGTTAGTGTTGAAAAACCACTTTTCGCACTTGTGTTGGTGTTGAAAAACCACTTTTCGCACTTGTGTTGGTGTTGAAAAACCACTTTTCGCACTTGTGTTGGTGCAGGAAACCACTTTTGCAGTTGTATTAGTGTGGAAAAAACACTTTTTGCACTTATGTTAGTGTTGAAATACCACTTTTCGCACTTGTGTTAGTGTTGAAAAACCACTTTTCGCACTTGTGTTGGTGCAGGAAATCACTTTTGCACTTGTATTAGTGTGGAAAAAACACTTTTTGCACTTGTGATAGTGTTGAAAAACCACTTTTCGCACTTGTGTTAGTGTTGAAAAACCACTTTTCGCACTTGTGTTAGTGTTGAAAAACCACTTTTCGCACTTGTGTTGGTGCAGGAAACCACTTTTGCACTTGTATAAGTGTGGAAAAAACACTTTTTGCACTTGTGTTAGTGTTGAAAAACCACTTTTCGCACTTGTGTTAGTGTTGAAAAACCACTTTTCGCACTTGTGTTGGTGCAGGAAACCACTTTTGCACTGTATTAGTGTGGAAAAACCACTTTTCACACTTGTGTTAGTGTTGAAAAACCACTTTTCGCACTTGTGTTGGTGCAGGAAACCACTTTTGCACTTGTATTAGTGTGGAAAAAACACTTTTTGCACTTGTGATAGTGTTGAAAAACCACTTTTCGCACTTGTGTTAGTGTTGAAAAACCACTTTTCGCACTTGTGTTGGTGCAGGAAACCACTTTTGCACTTGTATTAGTGTGGAAAAAACAATTTTCGCACTTGTGTTAGTGTTGAAAAACCACTTTTCGCACTTGTGTTAGTGTTGAAAAACCACTTTTCACACTTGTGTTGGTGCAGGGAACCACTTTTGCACTTGTGATAGTGTTGAAAAACCACTTTTCGCACTTGTGTTAGTGTTAAAAAACCACTTTTCGCACTTGTGTTTGTGCAGGAAACCACTTTTGCACTTGTATTAGTGTGGAAAAGCCACTTTTTGCACTTGTGTTAGTGTTGAAAAACCACTTTTCGCACTTTTGTTGGTGCAGGAATTCCACTTTTGCACTTGTATTAGTGTGGAAAAACCACTTTTTGCACTTGTGTTAGTGTTGAAAAACCACTTTTCGCACTTGTGTTAATGTTGAAAAACCACTTTTCGCACTTGTGTTGGTGCAGGAAACCACTTTTGCACTTGTATTAGTGTGGAAAAACCACTTTTTGCACTTGTGTTAGTGTTGAAAAACCACTTTTCGCACTTGTGTTAGTGTTGAAAAACCACTTTTCGCACTTGTGTTGGTGCAGGAAACCACTTTTGCACTTGTATTAGTGTGGAAAAATCACTTTTTGCACTTATGTTAGTGTTGAAATACCACTTTTCGCACTTGTGTTAGTGTTGAAAAACCACTTTTCGCACTTGTGTTGGTGCAGGAAACCACTTTTGCACTTGTATTAGTGTGGAAAACCACTTTTTGCACTTGTGTTAGTGTTGAAAAACCACTTTTCGCACTTGTGTTGGTGCAGGAAACCACTTTTGCACTTGTATTAGTGTGGAAAAACCACTTTTTGCACTTGTGTTAGTGTTGAAAAACCACTTTTCGCACTTGTGTTGGTGCAGGAAACCACTTTTGCACTTGTATTAGTGTGGAAAAACCACTTTTTGCACTTGTGTTAGTGTTGAAAAACCACTTTTCGCACTTGTGTTAGTGTTGAAAAACCACTTTCCGCACTTGTGTTGGTGCAGGAAACCACTTTTGCACTTGTATTAGTGTGGAAAAAACACTTTTTGCACTTGTGATAGTGTTGAAAAACCACTTTTCGCACTTGTGTTAGTGTTGAAAAACCACTTTTCGCACTTGTGTTGGTGCAGGAAACCACTTTTGCACTTGCATTAGTGTGGAAAAAACACTTTTTGCACTTGTGATAGTGTTGAAAAACCACTTTTCGCACTTGTGTTAGTGTTGAAAAACCACTTTTCACACTTGTGTTGGGGCAGGAAACCACTTTTGCACTTGTATTAGTGTGTAAAAACCACTTTTCGCACTTGTGTTAGTGTTGAAAAACCACATTTCGCACTTGTGTTAGTGTTGAAAAACCACTTTTCGCACTTGTGTTGGTGCAGGAAACCACTTTTGCACTTGTATTAGTGTGGAAAAACCACTTTTCGCACTTGTGTTAGTGTTGAAAAACCACTTTTCGCACTTGTGTTGGTGCAGGAAACCACTTTTGCACTTGTATTAGTGTGGAAAAACCACTTTTCGCACTTGTGTTAGTGTTGAAAAACAACTTTTCGCACTTGTGCTAGTGTTGAAAAACCACTTTTCGCACTTGTGTTGGTGCAGGAAACCACTTTTGCACTTGTATTAGTGTGGAAAAAACACTTTTTGCACTTGTGATAGTGTTGAAAAACCACTTTTCGCACTTGTGTTAGTGTTGAAAAACCACTTTTCGCACTTGTGTTGGTGCAGGAAACCACTTTTGCACTTGTATTAGTGTGGAAAAACCACTTTTCACACTTGTGTTAGTGTTGAAAAACCATTTTTCGCACTTGTGTTAGTGTTGAAAAACCACTTTTCGCACTTGTGTTGGTGCAGGAAACCACTTTTGCACTTGTATTAGTGTGGAAAAAACACTTTTTGCACTTGTGATAGTGTTGAAAAACCACTTTTCGCACTTGTGTTAGTGTTGAAAAACCACTTTTCGCACTTGTGTTGGTGCAGGAAACCACTTTTGCACTTGTATTAGTGTGGAAAAACCACTTTTAACACTTGTGTTAGTGTTGAAAAACCACTTTTCGCACTTGTGTTAGGTGTTGAAAAACCACTTTTCGCACTTGTGTTGGTGCAGGAAACCACTTTTGCAGTTGTATTAGTGTGGAAAAAACACTTTTTGCACTTATGTTAGTGTTGAAATACCACTTTTCGCACTTGTGTTAGTGTTGAAAAACCACTTTTCGCACTTGTGTTGGGGCAGGAAACCACTTTTGCACTTGTATTAGTGTGGAAAAACCACTTTTCGCACTTGTGTTAGTGTTGAAAAACCACTTTTCGCACTTGTGTTAGTGTTGAAAAACCACTTTTCGCACCTGTGTTGGTGCAGGAAACCACTTTTGCACTTGTATTAGTGTGGAAAAACCACTTTTCGCACTTGTGTTAGTGTTGAAAAACCACTTTTCGCACTTGTGTTAGTGTTGAAAAACTACTTTTCGCACTTGTGTTGGTGCAGGAAACCACTTTTGCACTTGTATTAGTGTGGAAAAACCACTTTTCGCACTTGTGTTAGTGTTGAAAAACAACTTTTCGCACTTGTGTTAGTGTTGAAAAACCACTTTTTGCACTTGTGTTGGTGCAGGAAACCACTTTTGCACTTGTATTAGTGTGGAAAAAACACTTTTTGCACTTGTGATAGTGTTGAAAAACCACTTTTCGCACTTGTGTTAGTGTTGAAAAACCACTTTTCGCACTTGTGTTGGTGCAGGAAACCACTTTTGCACTTGTATTAGTGTGGAAAAAACACTTTTTGCACTTGTGATAGTGTTGAAAAAACCACTTTTCGCACTTGTGTTAGTGTTGAAAAACCACTTTTCGCACTTGTGTTGGTGCAGGAAACCACTTTTGCACTTGTATTAGTGTGGAAAAACCACTTTTCACACTTGTGTTAGTGTTGAAAAACCACTTTTCGCACTTGTGTTAGTGTTGAAAAACCACTTTTCGCACTTGTGTTGGTGCAGGAAACCACTTTTGCACTTGTATTAGTGTGGAAAAACCACTTTTCGCACTTGTGTTAGTGTTGAAAAACAACTTTTCGCACTTGTGTTAGTGTTGAAAAACCACTTTTCGCACTTGTGTTGGTGCAGGAAACCACTTTTGCACTTGTATTAGTGTGGAAAAAACACTTTTTGCACTTGTGATAGTGTTGAAAAACCACTTTTCGCACTTGTGTTGGTGCAGCAAACCACTTTTGCACTTGTATTAGTGTGGAAAAACCACTTTTCACACTTGTGTTAGTGTTGAAAAACCATTTTTCGCACTTGTGTTAGTGTTGAAAAACCACTTTTCGCACTTGTGTTGGTGCAGGAAACCACTTTTGCACTTGTATTAGTGTGGAAAAATCACTTTTTGCACTTATGTTAGTGTTGAAATACCACTTTTCGCACTTGTGTTAGTGTTGAAAAACCACTTTTCGCACTTGTGTTGGTGCAGGAAACCACTTTTGCACTTGTATTAGTGTGGAAAAACCACTTTTTGCACTTGTGTTAGTGTTGAAAAACCACTTTTTGCACTTGTGTTGGGGCAGGAAACCACTTTTGCACTTGTATTAGTGTGGAAAAACCACTTTTCGCACTTGTGTTAGTGTTGAAAAACCACTTTTTGCACTTGTGTTAGTGTTGAAAAACCACTTTTCGCACTTGTGTTGGTGCAGGAAACCACTTTTGCACTTGTATTAGTGTGGAAAAACCACTTTTCGCACTTGTGTTAGTGTTGAAAAACCACTTTTCGCACTTCTGTTAGTGTTGAAAAACCACTTTTTGCACCTGTGTTAGTGTTGAAAAACCACTTTTCGCACTTGTGTTGGTGCAGGAAACCACTTTTGCACTTGTATAAGTGTGGAAAAAACACTTTTTGCACTTGTGTTAGTGTTGAAAAACCACTTTTCGCACTTGTGTTAGTGTTGAAAAACCACTTTTCGCACTTGTGTTGGTGCAGGAAACCACTTTTGCACTGTATTAGTGTGGAAAAACCACTTTTCACACTTGTGTTAGTGTTGAAAAACCACTTTTCGCACTTGTGTTGGTGCAGGAAACCACTTTTGCACTTGTATTAGTGTGGAAAAAACACTTTTTGCACTTGTGATAGTGTTGAAAAACCACTTTTCGCACTTGTGTTAGTGTTGAAAAACTACTTTTCGCACTTGTGTTGGTGCAGGAAACCACTTTTGCACTTGTATTAGTGTGGAAAAACCACTTTTCGCACTTGTGTTAGTGTTGAAAAACAACTTTTCGCACTTGTGTTAGTGTTGAAAAACCACTTTTCGCACTTGTGTTGGTGCAGGAAACCACTTTTGCACTTGTATTAGTGTGGAAAAAACACTTTTTGCACTTGTGATAGTGTTGAAAAACCACTTTTTGCAATTGTGTTAGTGTTGAAAAACCACTTTTCGCACTTGTGTTGGTGCAGGAAACCACTTTTGCACTTGTATTAGTGTGGAAAAACCACTTTTCACACTTGTGTTAGTGTTGAAAAACCATTTTTCGCACTTGTGTTAGTGTTGAAAAACCACTTTTCGCACTTGTGTTGGTGCAGGAAACCACTTTTGCACTTGTATTAGTGTGGAAAAATCACTTTTTGCACTTATGTTAGTGTTGAAATACCACTTTTCGCACTTGTGTTAGTGTTGAAAAACCACTTTTCGCACTTGTGTTGGTGCAGGAAACCACTTTTGCACTTGTATTAGTGTGGAAAAACCACTTTTTGCACTTGTGTTAGTGTTGAAAAACCACTTTTTGCACTTGTGTTGGGGCAGGAAACCACTTTTGCACTTGTATTAGTGTGGAAAAACCACTTTTCGCACTTGTGTTAGTGTTGAAAAACCACTTTTTGCACTTGTGTTAGTGTTGAAAAACCACTTTTCGCACTTGTGTTGGTGCAGGAAACCACTTTTGCACTTGTATTAGTGTGGAAAAACCACTTTTCGCACTTGTGTTAGTGTTGAAAAACCACTTTTCGCACTTGTGTTAGTGTTGAAAAACCACTTTTTGCACCTGTGTTAGTGTTGAAAAACCACTTTTCGCACTTGTGTTGGTGCAGGAAACCACTTTTGCACTTGTATAAGTGTGGAAAAAACACTTTTTGCACTTGTGTTAGTGTTGAAAAACCACTTTTCGCACTTGTGTTAGTGTTGAAAAACCACTTTTCGCACTTGTGTTGGTGCAGGAAACCACTTTTGCACTGTATTAGTGTGGAAAAACCACTTTTCACACTTGTGTTAGTGTTGAAAAACCACTTTTCGCACTTGTGTTGGTGCAGGAAACCACTTTTGCACTTGTATTAGTGTGGAAAAAACACTTTTTGCACTTGTGATAGTGTTGAAAAACCACTTTTCGCACTTGTGTTAGTGTTGAAAAACCACTTTTCGCACTTGTGTTGGTGCAGGAAACCACTTTTGCACTTGTATTAGTGTGGAAAAACCAATTTTCGCACTTGTGTTAGTGTTGAAAAACCACTTTTCGCACTTGTGTTAGTGTTGAAAAACCACTTTTCACACTTGTGTTGGTGCAGGGAACCACTTTTGCACTTGTATTAATGTGGAAAAAACACGTTTTGCACTTGTGATAGTGTTGAAAAACCACTTTTTGCACTTGTGTTAGTGTTGAAAACCCACTTTTCGCACTTGCGTTGGTGCAGGAAACCACTTTTGCACTTGTATTAGTGTGGAAAAACACTTTTTGCACTTGTGAAAGTGTTGAAAAACCACTTTTCGCACTTGTGTTAGTGTTGAAAAACCACTTTTCGCACTTGTGTTGGTGCAGGAAACCACTTTTGCACTTGTATTAGTGTGGAAAAACCACTTTTCGCACTTGTGTTAGTGTTGAAAAACTACTTTTCGCACTTGTGTTGGTGCAGGAAACCACTTTTGCACTTGTATTAGTGTGGAAAACCACTTTTCGCACTTGTGTTAGTGTTGAAAAACAACTTTTCGCACTTGTGTTAGTGTTGAAAAACCACTTTTCGCACTTGTGTTGGTGCAGGAAACCACTTTTGCACTTGTATTAGTGTGGAAAAAACACTTTTTGCACTTGTGATTGTGTTGAAAAACCACTTTTCGCACTTGTGTTAGTGTTGAAAGACCACTTTTCGCACTTGTGTTGGTGCAGGAAACCACTTTTACACTTGTATTAGTGTGGACAAAACACTTTTTGCACTTGTGATAGTGTTGAAAAACCACTTTTCGCAGTTGTGTTAGTGTTGAAAATCCACTTTTCGCACTTGTGTTGGTGCAGGAAACCACTTTTGCACTTGTATTAGTGTGGAAAAACCACTTTTCGCACTTGTGTTGGTACAGGAAACCACTTTTGCACTTGTATTAGTGTGGAAAAACCACTTTTCGCACTTGTGTTAGTGTTGAAAAACCACTTTTCGCACTTGTGTTAGTGTTGAAAAACCACTTTTCGCACTTGTGTTGGTGCAGGAAACCACTTTTGCACTTGTATTAGTGTGGAAAAAACCACTTTTCGCACTTGTGTTAGTGTTGAAAAACCACTTTTCGCACTTGTGTTAGTGTTGAAAAACTACTTTTCGCACTTGTGTTGGTGCAGGAAACCACTTTTGCACTTGTATTAGTGTGGAAAAACCACTTTTCGCACTTGTGTTAGTGTTGAAAAACAACTTTTCGCACTTGTGTTAGTGTTGAAAAACCACTTTTCGCACTTGTGTTGGTGCAGGAAACCACTTTTGCACTTGTATTAGTGTGGAAAAAACACTTTTTGCACTTGTGATAGTGTTGAAAAACCACTTTTCGCACTTGTGTTAGTGTTGAAAAACCACTTTTCGCACTTGTGTTGGTGCAGGAAACCACTTTTGCACTTGTATTAGTGTGGAAAAACCACTTTTCACACTTGTGTTAGTGTTGAAAAACCACTTTTCGCACTTGTGTTAGTGTTGAAAAACCACTTTTCGCACTTGTGTTGGTGCAGGAAACCACTTTTGCACTTGTATTAGTGTGGAAAAATCACTTTTTGCACTTATGTTAGTGTTGAAATACCACTTTTCGCACTTGTGTTAGTGTTGAAAAACCACTTTTCGCACTTGTGTTGGTGCAGGAAACCACTTTTGCACTTGTATTAGTGTGGAAAAACCACTTTTTGCACTTGTGTTAGTGTTGAAAAACCACTTTTTGCACTTGTGTTGGGGGCAGGAAACCACTTTTGCACTTGTATTAGTGTGGAAAAACCACTTTTCGCACTTGTGTTAGTGTTGAAAAACCACTTTTTGCACTTGTGTTAGTGTTGAAAAACCACTTTTCGCACTTGTGTTGGTGCAGGAAACCACTTTTGCACTTGTATTAGTGTGGAAAAACCACTTTTCGCACTTGTGTTAGTGTTGAAAAACCACTTTTCGCACTTGTGTTAGTGTTGAAAAACTACTTTTCGCACTTGTGTTGGTGCAGGAAACCACTTTTGCACTTGTATTAGTGTGGAAAAACCACTTTTCGCACTTGTGTTAGTGTTGAAAAACAACTTTTCGCACTTGTGTTAGTGTTGAAAAACCACTTTTCGCACTTGTGTTGGTGCAGGAAACCACTTTTGCACTTGTATTAGTGTGGAAAAAACACTTTTTGCACTTGTGATAGTGTTGAAAAACCACTTTTCGCACTTGTGTTAGTGTTGAAAAACCACTTTTCGCACTTGTGTTGGTGTTGAAAAACCACTTTTCGCACTTGTGTTGGTGTTGAAAAACCACTTTTCGCACTTGTGTTGGTGCAGGAAACCACTTTTGCAGTTGTATTAGTGTGGAAAAAACACTTTTTGCACTTATGTTAGTGTTGAAATACCACTTTTCGCACTTGTGTTAGTGTTGAAAAACCACTTTTCGCACTTGTGTTGGTGCAGGAAATCACTTTTGCACTTGTATTAGTGTGGAAAAAACACTTTTTGCACTTGTGATAGTGTTGAAAAACCACTTTTCGCACTTGTGTTAGTGTTGAAAAACCACTTTTCGCACTTGTGTTAGTGTTGAAAAACCACTTTTCGCACTTGTGTTGGTGCAGGAAACCACTTTTGCACTTGTATAAGTGTGGAAAAAACACTTTTTGCACTTGTGTTAGTGTTGAAAAACCACTTTTCGCACTTGTGTTAGTGTTGAAAAACCACTTTTCGCACTTGTGTTGGTGCAGGAAACCACTTTTGCACTGTATTAGTGTGGAAAAACCACTTTTCACACTTGTGTTAGTGTTGAAAAACCACTTTTCGCACTTGTGTTGGTGCAGGAAACCACTTTTGCACTTGTATTAGTGTGGAAAAAACACTTTTTGCACTTGTGATAGTGTTGAAAAACCACTTTTCGCACTTGTGTTAGTGTTGAAAAACCACTTTTCGCACTTGTGTTGGTGCAGGAAACCACTTTTGCACTTGTATTAGTGTGGAAAAACCAATTTTCGCACTTGTGTTAGTGTTGAAAAACCACTTTTCGCACTTGTGTTAGTGTTGAAAAACCACTTTTCACACTTGTGTTGGTGCAGGGAACCACTTTTGCACTTGTATTAATGTGGAAAAAACACGTTTTGCACTTGTGATAGTGTTGAAAAACCACTTTTCGCACTTGTGTTAGTGTTGAAAAACCACTTTTCGCACTTGCGTTGGTGCAGGAAACCACTTTTGCACTTGTATTATTGTGGAAAAAACACTTTTTGCACTTGTGATAGTGTTGAAAAACCACTTTTCGCACTTGTGTTAGTGTTGAAAAACCACTTTTCGCACTTGTGTTGGTGCAGGAAACCACTTTTGCACTTGTATTAGTGTGGAAAAAACACGTTTTGCACTTGTGATAGTGTTGAAAAACCACTTTTCGCACTTGTGTTAGTGTTGAAAAACCACTTTTCGCACTTGTGTTGGTGCAGGAAACCACTTTTGCACTTGTATTAGTGTGGAAAAAACACTTTTTGCACTTGTGATAGTGTTGAAATACCACTTTTCGCACTTGTGATAGTGTTGAAAATCCACTTTTCGCACTTGTGTTGGTGCAGGAAACCACTTTTGCACTTGTATTAGTGTGGAATAACCACTTTTCGCACTTGTGTTGGTGCAGGAAACCACTTAGCACTTGTATTAGTGTGGAAAAACCACTTTTCGCACTTGTGTTAGTGTTGAAAAACCACTTTTCGCACTTGTGTTAGGGTTGAAAAACCACTTTTCGCACTTGTGTTGGTGCAGGAAACCACTTTTGCACTTGTATTAGTGTGGAAAAACCACTTTTCGCACTTGTGTTAGTGTTGAAAAACCACTTTTCGCACTTGTGTTAGTGTTGAAAAACCACTTTTCGCACTTGTGTTGGTGCAGGAAACCACTTTTGCACTTGCATTAGTGTGGAAAAAACACGTTTTGCACTTGTGATAGTGTTGAAAAACCACTTTTGGCACTTGTATTAGTGTTGAAAAACCACTTTTCGCACTTGTGTTGGTGCAGGAAACCACTTTTGCACTTGTATTAGTGTGGAAAAACCACTTTTCGCACTTGTGTTAGTGTTGAAAAACCACTTTTCGCACTTGTGTTAGTGTTGAAACACTACTTTTCGCACTTGTGTTGGTGCAGGAAACCACTTTTGCACTTGTATTAGTGCGGAAAAACCACTTTTCGCACTTGTGTTAGTGTTGAAAAACTACTTTTCGCACTTGTGTTGGTGCAGGAAACCACTTTTCCACTTGTATTAGTGTGGAAAAACCACTTTTCGCACTTGTGTTAGTGTTGAAAAACAACTTTTCGCACTTGTGTTAGTGTTGAAAAACCGCTTTTCGCACTTTTATTGGTGCAGGAAACCACTTTTGCACTTGTATTAGTGTGGAAAAACCACTTTTCGCACTTGTGTTAGTGTTGAAAAACCACTTTTTGCACTTTTATTGGTGCAGGAAACCACTTTTGCACTTGTATTAGTGTGGAAAAACCACTTTTCGCACTTGTGTTAGTGTTGAAAAACCACTTTTCGCACTTGTGTTAGTGTTGAAAAACTACTTTTCGCACTTGTGTTGGTGCAGGAAACCACTTTTGCACTTGTATTAGTGCGGAAAAACCACTTTTCGCACTTGTGTTAGTGTTGAAAAACCACTTTTCGCACTTGTGTTAGTGTTGAAAAACCACTTTTCGCACTTTTATTGGTGCAGGAAACCACTTTTGCACTTGTATTGGTGTGGAAAAAACACTTTTTGCACTTGTGATAGTGTTGAAAAACCACTTTTCGCACTTGTGTTAGTGTTGAAAAACCACTTTTCGCACTTGTGTTGGTGCAGGAAACCACTTTTGCACTTGTATTAGTGTGGAAAAACCACTTTTCACACTTGTGTTAGTGTTGAAAAACCACTTTTCGCACTTGTGTTAGTGTTGAAAAACCACTTTTCGCACTTGTGTTGGTGCAGGAAACCACTTTTGCACTTGTATTAGTGTGGAAAAACCACTTTTCGCACTTGTGTTAGTGTTGAAAAACCACTTTTCGCACTTGTGTTAGTGTTGAAAAACCACTTTTCGCACTTGTGTTGGTGCAGGATTCCACTTTTGCACTTGTATTAGTGTGGAAAAACCACTTTTTGCACTTGTGTTAGTGTTGAAAAACCACTTTTCGCACTTGTGTTAGTGTTGAAAAACCACTTTTCGCACTTGTGTTGGTGCAGGAAACCACTTTTGCACTTGTATTAGTGTGGAAAAAACACTTTTTGCACTTGTGATAGTGTTGAAAAACCACTTTTCGCACTTGTGTTAGTGTTGAAAAACCACTTTTCGCACTTGTGTTAGTGTTGAAAAACCACTTTTCGCACTTGTGTTGGTGCAGGAAACCACTTTTGCACTTGTATAAGTGTGGAAAAAACACTTTTTGCACTTGTGTTAGTGTTGAAAAACCACTTTTCGCACTTGTGTTAGTGTTGAAAAACCACTTTTCGCACTTGTGTTGGTGCAGGAAACCACTTTTGCACTGTATTAGTGTGGAAAAACCACTTTTCACACTTGTGTTAGTGTTGAAAAACCACTTTTCGCACTTGTGTTGGTGCAGGAAACCACTTTTGCACTTGTATTAGTGTGGAAAAAACACTTTTTGCACTTGTGATAGTGTTGAAAAACCACTTTTCGCACTTGTGTTAGTGTTGAAAAACCACTTTTCGCACTTGTGTTGGTGCAGGAAACCACTTTTGCACTTGTATTAGTGTGGAAAAACCAATTTTCGCACTTGTGTTAGTGTTGAAAAACCACTTTTCGCACTTGTGTTAGTGTTGAAAAACCACTTTTCACACTTGTGTTGGTGCAGGAAACCACTTTTGCACTTGTATTAATGTGGAAAAAACACGTTTTGCACTTGTGATAGTGTTGAAAAACCACTTTTCGCACTTGTGTTAGTGTTGAAAAACCACTTTTCGCACTTGCGTTGGTGCAGGAAACCACTTTTGCACTTGTATTATTGTGGAAAAAACACTTTTTGCACTTGTGATAGTGTTGAAAAACCACTTTTCGCACTTGTGTTAGTGTTGAAAAACCACTTTTCGCACTTGTGTTGGTGCAGGAAACCACTTTTGCACTTGTATTAGTGTGGAAAAAACACGTTTTGCACTTGTGATAGTGTTGAAAAACCACTTTTCGCACTTGTGTTAGTGTTGAAAAACCACTTTTCGCACTTGTGTTGGTGCAGGAAACCACTTTTGCACTTGTATTAGTGTGGAAAAAACACTTTTTGCACTTGTGATAGTGTTGAAATACCACTTTTCGCACTTGTGATAGTGTTGAAAATCCACTTTTCGCACTTGTGTTGGTGCAGGAAACCACTTTTGCACTTGTATTAGTGTGGAAAAACCACTTTTCGCACTTGTGTTGGTGCAGGAAACCACTTTTGCACTTGTATTAGTGTGGAAAAACCACTTTTCGCACTTGTGTTAGTGTTGAAAAACCACTTTTCGCACTTGTGTTAGGGTTGAAAAACCACTTTTCGCACTTGTGTTGGTGCAGGAAACCACTTTTGCACTTGTATTAGTGTGGAAAAACCACTTTTCGCACTTGTGTTAGTGTTGAAAAACCACTTTTCGCACTTGTGTTAGTGTTGAAAAACCACTTTTCGCACTTGTGTTGGTGCAGGAAACCACTTTTGCACTTGCATTAGTGTGGAAAAAACACGTTTTGCACTTGTGATAGTGTTGAAAAACCACTTTTGGCACTTGTATTAGTGTTGAAAAACCACTTTTCGCACTTGTGTTGGTGCAGGAAACCACTTTTGCACTTGTATTAGTGTGGAAAAACCACTTTTCGCACTTGTGTTAGTGTTGAAAAACCACTTTTCGCACTTGTGTTAGTGTTGAAAAACCACTTTTCGCACTTGTGTTGGTGCAGGAAACCACTTTTGCACTTGTATTAGTGTGGAAAAACCACTTTTCACACTTGTGTTAGTGTTGAAAAACCACTTTTCGCACTTGTGTTAGTGTTGAAAAACCACTTTTCGCACTTTTATTGGTGCAGGAAACCACTTTTGCACTTGTATTAGTGTGGAAAAACCACTTTTCGCACTTGTGTTAGTGTTGAAAAACCACTTTTTGCACTTTTATTGGTGCAGGAAACCACTTTTGCACTTGTATTAGTGTGGAAAAACCACTTTTCGCACTTGTGTTAGTGTTGAAAAACCACTTTTCGCACTTGTGTTAGTGTTGAAAAACCACTTTTCGCACTTGTGTTGGTGCAGGAAACCACTTTTGCACTTGTATTAGTGTGGAAAAACCACTTTTCGCACTTGTGTTAGTGTTGAAAAACCACTTTTCGCACTTTTATTGGTGCAGGAAACCACTTTTGCACTTGTATTGGTGTGGAAAAAACACTTTTTGCACTTGTGATAGTGTTGAAAAACCACTTTTCGCACTTGTGTTAGTGTTGAAAAACCACTTTTCGCACTTGTGTTGGTGCAGGAAACCACTTTTGCACTTGTATTAGTGTGGAAAAACCACTTTTCGCACTTGTGTTAGTGTTGAAAAACCACTTTTCGCACTTGTGTTAGTGTTGAAAAACCACTTTTCGCACTTGTGTTGGTGCAGGAAACCACTTTTGCACTTGTATTAGTGTGGAAAAACCACTTTTCGCACTTGTGTTAGTGTTGAAAAACCACTTTTCGCACTTGTGTTAGTGTTGAAAAACCACTTTTCGCACTTGTGTTGGTGCAGGATTCCACTTTTGCACTTGTATTAGTGTGGAAAAACCACTTTTTGCACTTGTGTTAGTGTTGAAAAACCACTTTTCGCACTTGTGTTAGTGTTGAAAAACCACTTTTCGCACTTGTGTTGGTGCAGGAAACCACTTTTGCACTTGTATTAGTGTGGAAAAAACACTTTTTGCACTTGTGATAGTGTTGAAAAACCACTTTTCGCACTTGTGTTAGTGTTGAAAAACCACTTTTCACACTTGTGTTGGTGCAGGGAACCACTTTTGCACTTGTGATAGTGTTGAAAAACCACTTTTCGCACTTGTGTTAGTGTTAAAAAAACCACTTTTCGCACTTGTGTTTGTGCAGGAAACCACTTTTGCACTTGTATTAGTGTGGAAAAGCCACTTTTTGCACTTGTGTTAGTGTTGAAAAACCACTTTTCGCACTTTTGTTGGTGCAGGAATTCCACTTTTGCACTTGTATTAGTGTGGAAAAACCACTTTTTGCACTTGTGTTAGTGTTGAAAAACCACTTTTCGCACTTGTGTTAATGTTGAAAAACCACTTTTCGCACTTGTGTTGGTGCAGGAAACCACTTTTGCACTTGTATTAGTGTGGAAAAACCACTTTTTGCACTTGTGTTAGTGTTGAAAAACCACTTTTCGCACTTGTGTTAGTGTTGAAAAACCACTTTTCGCACTTGTGTTGGTGCAGGAAACCACTTTTGCACTTGTATTAGTGTGGAAAAATCACTTTTTGCACTTATGTTAGTGTTGAAATACCACTTTTCGCACTTGCGTTAGTGTTGAAAAACCACTTTTCGCACTTGTGTTGGTGCAGGAAACCACTTTTGCACTTGTATTAGTGTGGAAAACCACTTTTTGCACTTGTGTTAGTGTTGAAAAACCACTTTTCGCACTTGTGTTGGTGCAGGAAACCACTTTTGCACTTGTATTAGTGTGGAAAAACCACTTTTTGCACTTATGTTAGTGTTGAAAAACCACTTTTCGCACTTGTGTTGGTGCAGGAAACCACTTTTGCACTTGTATTAGTGTGGAAAAACCACTTTTTGCACTTGTGTTAGTGTTGAAAAACCACTTTTCGCACTTGTGTTAGTGTTGAAAAACCACTTTTCGCACTTGTGTTGGTGCAGGAAACCACTTTTGCACTTGTATTAGTGTGGAAAAAACACTTTTTGCACTTGTGATAGTGTTGAAAAACCACTTTTCGCACTTGTGTTAGTGTTGAAAAACCACTTTTCGCACTTGTGTTGGTGCAGGAAACCACTTTTGCACTTGTATTAGTGTGGAAAAACCACTTTTAACACTTGTGTTAGTGTTGAAAAACCACTTTTCGCACTTGTGTTAGTGTTGAAAAACCACTTTTCGCACTTGTGTTGGTGCAGGAAACCACTTTTGCAGTTGTATTAGTGTGGAAAAAACACTTTTTGCACTTATGTTAGTGTTGAAATACCACTTTTCGCACTTGTGTTAGTGTTGAAAAACCACTTTTCGCACTTGTGTTGGTGCAGGAAACCACTTTTGCACTTGTATTAGTGTGGAAAAACCACTTTTCGCACTTGTGTTAGTGTTGAAAAACCACTTTTCGCACTTGTGTTAGTGTTGAAAAACTACTTTTCGCACTTGTGTTGGTGCAGGAAACCACTTTTGCACTTGTATTAGTGTGGAAAAACCACTTTTCGCACTTGTGTTAGTGTTGAAAAACAACTTTTCGCACTTGTGTTAGTGTTGAAAAACCACTTTTCGCACTTGTGTTGGTGCAGGAAACCACTTTTGCACTTGTATTAGTGTGGAAAAAACACTTTTTGCACTTGTGATAGTGTTGAAAAACCACTTTTCGCACTTGTGTTAGTGTTGAAAAACCACTTTTCGCACTTGTGTTGGTGCAGGAAACCACTTTTGCACTTGTATTAGTGTGGAAAAACCACTTTTCACACTTGTGTTAGTGTTGAAAAACCATTTTTCGCACTTGTGTTAGTGTTGAAAAACCACTTTTCGCACTTGTGTTGGTGCAGGAAACCACTTTTGCACTTGTATTAGTGTGGAAAAAACACTTTTTGCACTTGTGATAGTGTTGAAAAACCACTTTTCGCACTTGTGTTAGTGTTGAAAAACCACTTTTCGCACTTGTGTTGGTGCAGGAAACCACTTTTGCACTTGTATTAGTGTGGAAAAACCACTTTTAACACTTGTGTTAGTGTTGAAAAACCACTTTTCGCACTTGTGTTAGTGTTGAAAAACCACTTTTCGCACTTGTGTTGGTGCAGGAAACCACTTTTGCAGTTGTATTAGTGTGGAAAAAACACTTTTTGCACTTATGTTAGTGTTGAAATACCACTTTTCGCACTTGTGTTAGTGTTGAAAAACCACTTTTCGCACTTGTGTTGGGGCAGGAAACCACTTTTGCACTTGTATTAGTGTGGAAAAACCACTTTTCGCACTTGTGTTAGTGTTGAAAAACCACTTTTCGCACTTGTGTTGGTGCAGGAAACCACTTTTGCACTTGTATTAGTGTGGAAAAATCACTTTTTGCACTTATGTTAGTGTTGAAATACCACTTTTCGCACTTGTGTTAGTGTTGAAAAACCACTTTTCGCACTTGTGTTGGTGCAGGAAACCACTTTTGCACTTGTATTAGTGTGGAAAACCACTTTTTGCACTTGTGTTAGTGTTGAAAAACCACTTTTCGCACTTGTGTTGGTGCAGGAAACCACTTTTGCACTTGTATTAGTGTGGAAAAACCACTTTTTGCACTTGTGTTAGTGTTGAAAAACCACTTTTCGCACTTGTGTTGGTGCAGGAAACCACTTTTGCACTTGTATTAGTGTAGAAAAACCACTTTTTGCACTTGTGTTAGTGTTGAAAAACCACTTTTCGCACTTGTGTTAGTGTTGAAAAACCACTTTTCGCACTTGTGTTGGTGCAGGAAACCACTTTTGCACTTGTATTAGTGTGGAAAAAACACTTTTTGCACTTGTGATAGTGTTGAAAAACCACTTTTCGCACTTGTGTTAGTGTTGAAAAACCACTTTTCGCACTTGTGTTGGTGCAGGAAACCACTTTTGCACTTGCATTAGTGTGGAAAAAACACTTTTTGCACTTGTGATAGTGTTGAAAAACCACTTTTCGCACTTGTGTTAGTGTTGAAAAACCACTTTTCACACTTGTGTTGGGGCAGGAAACCACTTTTGCACTTGTATTAGTGTGTAAAAACCACTTTTCGCACTTGTGTTAGTGTTGAAAAACCACATTTCGCACTTGTGTTAGTGTTGAAAAACCACTTTTCGCACTTGTGTTGGTGCAGGAAACCACTTTTGCACTTGTATTAGTGTGGAAAAACCACTTTTCGCACTTGTGTTAGTGTTGAAAAACCACTTTTCGCACTTGTGTTAGTGTTGAAAAACTACTTTTCGCACTTGTGTTGGTGCAGGAAACCACTTTTGCACTTGTATTAGTGTGGAAAAACCACTTTTCGCACTTGTGTTAGTGTTGAAAAACAACTTTTCGCACTTGTGTTAGTGTTGAAAAACCACTTTTCGCACTTGTGTTGGTGCAGGAAACCACTTTTGCACTTGTATTAGTGTGGAAAAAACACTTTTTGCACTTGTGATAGTGTTGAAAAACCACTTTTCGCACTTGTGTTAGTGTTGAAAAACCACTTTTCGCACTTGTGTTGGTGCAGGAAACCACTTTTGCACTTGTATTAGTGTGGAAAAACCACTTTTCACACTTGTGTTAGTGTTGAAAAACCATTTTTCGCACTTGTGTTAGTGTTGAAAAACCACTTTTCGCACTTGTGTTGGTGCAGGAAACCACTTTTGCACTTGTATTAGTGTGGAAAAAACACTTTTTGCACTTGTGATAGTGTTGAAAAACCACTTTTCGCACTTGTGTTAGTGTTGAAAAACCACTTTTCGCACTTGTGTTGGTGCAGGAAACCACTTTTGCACTTGTATTAGTGTGGAAAAACCACTTTTAACACTTGTGTTAGTGTTGAAAAACCACTTTTCGCACTTGTGTTAGTGTTGAAAAACCACTTTTCGCACTTGTGTTGGTGCAGGAAACCACTTTTGCAGTTGTATTAGTGTGGAAAAAACACTTTTTGCACTTGTGATAGTGTTGAAAAACCACTTTTCGCACTTGTGTTAGTGTTGAAAAACCACTTTTCGCACTTGTGTTGGTGCAGGAAACCACTTTTGCACTTGTATTAGTGTGGAAAAAACACGTTTTGCACTTGTGATAGTGTTGAAAAACCACTTTTCGCACTTGTGTTAGTGTTGAAAAACCACTTTTCGCACTTGTGTTGGTGCAGGAAACCACTTTTGCACTTGTATTAGTGTGGAAAAAACACTTTTTGCACTTGTGATAGTGTTGAAATACCACTTTTCGCACTTGTGATAGTGTTGAAAATCCACTTTTCGCACTTGTGTTGGTGCAGGAAACCACTTTTGCACTTGTATTAGTGTGGAAAAACCACTTTTCGCACTTGTGTTGGTGCAGGAAACCACTTTTGCACTTGTATTAGTGTGGAAAAACCACTTTTCGCACTTGTGTTAGTGTTGAAAAACCACTTTTCGCACTTGTGTTAGGGTTGAAAAACCACTTTTCGCACTTGTGTTGGTGCAGGAAACCACTTTTGCACTTGTATTAGTGTGGAAAAACCACTTTTCGCACTTGTGTTAGTGTTGAAAAACCACTTTTCGCACTTGTGTTAGTGTTGAAAAACCACTTTTCGCACTTGTGTTGGTGCAGGAAACCACTTTTGCACTTGCATTAGTGTGGAAAAAACACGTTTTGCACTTGTGATAGTGTTGAAAAACCACTTTTGGCACTTGTATTAGTGTTGAAAAACCACTTTTCGCACTTGTGTTGGTGCAGGAAACCACTTTTGCACTTGTATTAGTGTGGAAAAACCACTTTTCGCACTTGTGTTAGTGTTGAAAAACCACTTTTCGCACTTGTGTTAGTGTTGAAAAACTACTTTTCGCACTTGTGTTGGTGCAGGAAACCACTTTTGCACTTGTATTAGTGCGGAAAAACCACTTTTCGCACTTGTGTTAGTGTTGAAAAACCACTTTTCGCACTTGTGTTAGTGTTGAAAAACTACTTTTCGCACTTGTGTTGGTGCAGGAAACCACTTTTGCACTTGTATTAGTGTGGAAAAACCACTTTTCGCACTTGTGTTAGTGTTGAAAAACAACTTTTCGCACTTGTGTTAGTGTTGAAAAACCACTTTTCGCACTTTTATTGGTGCAGGAAACCACTTTTGCACTTGTATTAGTGTGGAAAAACCACTTTTCGCACTTGTGTTAGTGTTGAAAAACCACTTTTTGCACTTTTATTGGTGCAGGAAACCACTTTTGCACTTGTATTAGTGTGGAAAAACCACTTTTCGCACTTGTGTTAGTGTTGAAAAACCACTTTTCGCACTTGTGTTAGTGTTGAAAAACTACTTTTCGCACTTGTGTTGGTGCAGGAAACCACTTTTGCACTTGTATTAGTGCGGAAAAACCACTTTTCGCACTTGTGTTAGTGTTGAAAAACCACTTTTCGCACTTTTATTGGTGCAGGAAACCACTTTTGCACTTGTATTGGTGTGGAAAAAACACTTTTTGCACTTGTGATAGTGTTGAAAAACCACTTTTCGCACTTGTGTTAGTGTTGAAAAACCACTTTTCGCACTTGTGTTGGTGCAGGAAACCACTTTTGCACTTGTATTAGTGTGGAAAAACCACTTTTCACACTTGTGTTAGTGTTGAAAAACCACTTTTCGCACTTGTGTTAGTGTTGAAAAACCACTTTTCGCACTTGTGTTGGTGCAGGAAACCACTTTTGCACTTGTATTAGTGTGGAAAAACCACTTTTCGCACTTGTGTTAGTGTTGAAAAACCACTTTTCGCACTTGTGTTAGTGTTGAAAAACCACTTTTCGCACTTGTGTTGGTGCAGGATTCCACTTTTGCACTTGTATTAGTGTGGAAAAACCACTTTTTGCACTTGTGTTAGTGTTGAAAAACCACTTTTCGCACTTGTGTTAGTGTTGAAAAACCACTTTTCGCACTTGTGTTGGTGCAGGAAACCACTTTTGCACTTGTATTAGTGTGGAAAAACCAATTTTCGCACTTGTGTTAGTGTTGAAAAACCACTTTTCGCACTTGTGTTAGTGTTGAAAAACCACTTTTCACACTTGTGTTGGTGCAGGGAACCACTTTTGCACTTGTGATAGTGTTGAAAAACCACTTTTCGCACTTGTGTTAGTGTTAAAAAACCACTTTTCGCACTTGTGTTTGTGCAGGAAACCACTTTTGTACTTGTATTAGTGTGGAAAAGCCACTTTTTGCACTTGTGTTAGTGTTGAAAAACCACTTTTCGCACTTTTGTTGGTGCAGGAATTCCACTTTTGCACTTGTATTAGTGTGGAAAAACCACTTTTTGCACTTGTGTTAGTGTTGAAAAACCACTTTTCGCACTTGTGTTAATGTTGAAAAACCACTTTTCGCACTTGTGTTGGTGCAGGAAACCACTTTTGCACTTGTATTAGTGTGGAAAAACCACTTTTTACACTTGTGTTAGTGTTGAAAAACCACTTTTCGCACTTGTGTTAGTGTTGAAAAACCACTTTTCGCACTTGTGTTGGTGCAGGAAACCACTTTTGCACTTGTATTAGTGTGGAAAAATCACTTTTTGCACTTATGTTAGTGTTGAAATACCACTTTTCGCACTTGTGTTAGTGTTGAAAAACCACTTTTCGCACTTGTGTTGGTGCAGGAAACCACTTTTGCACTTGTATTAGTGTGGAAAAACCACTTTTTGCACTTGTGTTAGTGTTGAAAAACCACTTTTCGCACTTGTGTTGGTGCAGGAAACCACTTTTGCACTTGTATTAGTGTGGAAAAACCACTTTTTGCACTTGTGTTAGTGTTGAAAAACCACTTTTCGCACTTGTGTTAGTGTTGAAAAACCACTTTTCGCACTTGTGTTGGTGCAGGAAACCACTTTTGCACTTGTATTAGTGTGGAAAAAACACTTTTTGCACTTGTGATAGTGTTGAAAAACCACTTTTCGCACTTGTGTTAGTGTTGAAAAACCACTTTTCGCACTTGTGTTGGTGCAGGAAACCACTTTTGCACTTGCATTAGTGTGGAAAAAACACTTTTTGCACTTGTGATAGTGTTGAAAAACCACTTTTCGCACTTGTGTTAGTGTTGAAAAACCACTTTTCACACTTGTGTTGGGGCAGGAAACCACTTTTGCACTTGTATTAGTGTGTAAAAACCACTTTTCGCACTTGTGTTAGTGTTGAAAAACCACATTTCGCACTTGTATTAGTGTGGAAAAACCACTTTTCGCACTTGTGTTGGGGCAGGAAACCACTTTTGCACTTGTATTAGTGTGGAAAAACCACTTTTCGCACTTGTGTTAGTGTTGAAAAACCACTTTTCGCACTTGTGTTGGTGCAGGAAACCACTTTTGCACTTGTATTAGTGTGGAAAAATCACTTTTTGCACTTATGTTAGTGTTGAAATACCACTTTTCGCACTTGTGTTAGTGTTGAAAAACCACTTTTCGCACTTGTGTTGGTGCAGGAAACCACTTTTGCACTTGTATTAGTGTGGAAAACCACTTTTTGCACTTGTGTTAGTGTTGAAAAACCACTTTTCGCACTTGTGTTGGTGCAGGAAACCACTTTTGCACTTGTATTAGTGTGGAAAAACCACTTTTTGCACTTGTGTTAGTGTTGAAAAACCACTTTTCGCACTTGTGTTGGTGCAGGAAACCACTTTTGCACTTGTATTAGTGTGGAAAAACCACTTTTTGCACTTGTGTTAGTGTTGAAAAACCACTTTTCGCACTTGTGTTAGTGTTGAAAAACCACTTTTCGCACTTGTGTTGGTGCAGGAAACCACTTTTGCACTTGTATTAGTGTGGAAAAAACACTTTTTGCACTTGTGATAGTGTTGAAAAACCACTTTTCGCACTTGTGTTAGTGTTGAAAAACCACTTTTCGCACTTGTGTTGGTGCAGGAAACCACTTTTGCACTTGTATTAGTGTGGAAAAACCACTTTTCACACTTGTGTTAGTGTTGAAAAACCATTTTTCGCACTTGTGTTAGTGTTGAAAAACCACTTTTCGCACTTGTGTTGGTGCAGGAAACCACTTTTGCACTTGTATTAGTGTGGAAAAAACACTTTTTGCACTTGTGATAGTGTTGAAAAACCACTTTTCGCACTTGTGTTAGTGTTGAAAAACCACTTTTCGCACTTGTGTTGGTGCAGGAAACCACTTTTGCACTTGTATTAGTGTGGAAAAACCACTTTTAACACTTGTGTTAGTGTTGAAAAACCACTTTTTGCACTTGTGTTAGTGTTGAAAAACCACTTTTCGCACTTGTGTTGGTGCAGGAAACCACTTTTGCAGTTGTATTAGTGTGGAAAAAACACTTTTTGCACTTATGTTAGTGTTGAAATACCACTTTTCGCACTTGTGTTAGTGTTGAAAAACCACTTTTCGCACTTGTGTTGGGGCAGGAAACCACTTTTGCACTTGTATTAGTGTGGAAAAACCACTTTTCACACTTGTGTTAGTGTTGAAAAACCACTTTTCGCACTTGTGTTAGTGTTGAAAAACCACTTTTCGCACTTGTGTTGGTGCAGGAAACCACTTTTGCAGTTGTATTAGTGTGGTAAAAACACTTTTTGCACTTATGTTAGTGTTGAAATACCACTTTTCGCACTTGTGTTAGTGTTGAAAAACCACTTTTCGCACTTGTGTTGGGGCAGGAAACCACTTTTGCACTTGTATTAGTGTGGAAAAACCACTTTTCGCACTTGTGTTAGTGTTGAAAAACCACTTTTCGCACTCGTGTTAGTGTTGAAAAACCACTTTTCGCACTTGTGTTGGTGCAGGAAACCACTTTTGCACTTGTATTAGTGTGGAAAAAACACTTTTTGCACTTATGTTAGTGTTGAAATACCACTTTTCGCACTTGTGTTAGTGTTGAAAAACCACTTTTCGCACTTGTGTTGGTGCAGGAAACCACTTTTGCACTTGTATTAGTGTGGAAAAACCACTTCTTGCACTTGTGTTAGTGTTGAAAAACCACTTTTCGCACTTGTGTTGGTGCAGGAAACCACTTTTGCACTTGTATTAGTGTGGAAAAACCACTTTTCGCACTTGTGTTAGTGTTGAAAAACCACTTTTCGCACTTCTGTTAGTGTTGAAAAACCACTTTTTGCACCTGTGTTAGTGTTGAAAAACCACTTTTCGCACTTGTGTTGGTGCAGGAAACCACTTTTGCACTTGTATAAGTGTGGAAAAAACACTTTTTGCACTTGTGTTAGTGTTGAAAAACCACTTTTCGCACTTGTGTTAGTGTTGAAAAACCACTTTTCGGACTTTTGTTGGTGCAGGAATTCCACTTTTGCACTTGTATTAGTGTGGAAAAACCACTTTTTGCACTTGTGTTAGTGTTGAAAAACCACTTTTCGCACTTGTGTTAATGTTGAAAAACCACTTTTCGCACTTGTGTTGGTGCAGGAAACCACTTTTGCACTTGCATTAGTGTGGAAAAACCACTTTTTACACTTGTGTTAGTGTTGAAAAACCACTTTTCGCACTTGTGTTAGTGTTGAAAAACCACTTTTCGCACTTGTGTTGGTGCAGGAAACCACTTTTGCACTTGTATTAGTGTGGAAAAATCACTTTTTGCACTTATGTTAGTGTTGAAATACCACTTTTCGCACTTGTGTTAGTGTTGAAAAACCACTTTTCGCACTTGTGTTGGTGCAGGAAACCACTTTTGCACTTGTATTAGTGTGGAAAACCACTTTTTGCACTTGTGTTAGTGTTGAAAAACCACTTTTCGCACTTGTGTTGGTGCAGGAAACCACTTTTGCACTTGTATTAGTGTGGAAAAACCACTTTTTGCACTTGTGTTAGTGTTGAAAAACCACTTTTCGCACTTGTGTTAGTGTTGAAAAACTACTTTTCGCACTTGTGTTGGTGCAGGAAACCACTTTTGCACTTGTATTAGTGTGGAAAAACCACTTTTCGCACTTGTGTTAGTGTTGAAAAACAACTTTTCGCACTTGTGTTAGTGTTGAAAAACCACTTTTCGCACTTGTGTTGGTGCAGGAAACCACTTTTGCACTTGTATTAGTGTGGAAAAAACACTTTTTGCACTTGTGATAGTGTTGAAAAACCACTTTTCGCACTTGTGTTAGTGTTGAAAAACCACTTTTCGCACTTGTGTTGGTGCAGGAAACCACTTTTGCACTTGTATTAGTGTGGAAAAACCACTTTTCACACTTGTGTTAGTGTTGAAAAACCATTTTTCGCACTTGTGTTAGTGTTGAAAAACCACTTTTCGCACTTGTGTTGGTGCAGGAAACCACTTTTGCACTTGTATTAGTGTGGAAAAACCACTTTTAACACTTGTGTTAGTGTTGAAAAACCACTTTTCGCACTTGTGTTAGTGTTGAAAAACCACTTTTCGCACTTGTGTTGGTGCAGGAAACCACTTTTGCAGTTGTATTAGTGTGGAAAAAACACTTTTTGCACTTATGTTAGTGTTGAAATACCACTTTTCGCACTTGTGTTAGTGTTGAAAAACCACTTTTCGCACTTGTGTTGGGGCAGGAAACCACTTTTGCACTTGTATTAGTGTGGAAAAACCACTTTTCGCACTTGTGTTAGTGTTGAAAAACCACTTTTCGCACTTGTGTTGGTGCAGGAAACCACTTTTGCACTTGTATTAGTGTGGAAAAATCACTTTTTGCACTTATGTTAGTGTTGAAATACCACTTTTCGCACTTGTGTTAGTGTTGAAAAACCACTTTTCGCACTTGTGTTGGTGCAGGAAACCACTTTTGCACTTGTATTAGTGTGGAAAACCACTTTTTGCACTTGTGTTAGTGTTGAAAAACCACTTTTCGCACTTGTGTTGGTGCAGGAAACCACTTTTGCACTTGTATTAGTGTGGAAAAACCACTTTTTGCACTTGTGTTAGTGTTGAAAAACCACTTTTCGCACTTGTGTTGGTGCAGGAAACCACTTTTGCACTTGTATTAGTGTGGAAAAACCACTTTTTGCACTTGTGTTAGTGTTGAAAAACCACTTTTCGCACTTGTGTTAGTGTTGAAAAACCACTTTTCGCACTTGTGTTGGTGCAGGAAACCACTTTTGCACTTGTATTAGTGTGGAAAAAACACTTTTTGCACTTGTGATAGTGTTGAAAAACCACTTTTCGCACTTGTGTTAGTGTTGAAAAACCACTTTTCGCACTTGTGTTGGTGCAGGAAACCACTTTTGCACTTGTATTAGTGTGGAAAAAACACTTTTTGCACTTGTGATAGTGTTGAAAAACCACTTTTCGCACTTGTGTTGGTGCAGGAAACCACTTTTGCACTTGTATTAGTGTGGAAAAACCACTTTTCACACTTGTGTTAGTGTTGAAAAACCATTTTTCGCACTTGTGTTAGTGTTGAAAAACCACTTTTCGCACTTGTGTTGGTGCAGGAAACCACTTTTGCACTTGTATTAGTGTGGAAAAATCACTTTTTGCACTTATGTTAGTGTTGAAATACCACTTTTCGCACTTGTGTTAGTGTTGAAAAACCACTTTTCGCACTTGTGTTGGTGCAGGAAACCACTTTTGCACTTGTATTAGTGTGGAAAAACCACTTTTTGCACTTGTGTTAGTGTTGAAAAACCACTTTTTGCACTTGTGTTGGGGCAGGAAACCACTTTTGCACTTGTATTAGTGTGGAAAAACCACTTTTCGCACTTGTGTTAGTGTTGAAAAACCACTTTTTGCACTTGTGTTAGTGTTGAAAAACCACTTTTCGCACTTGTGTTGGTGCAGGAAACCACTTTTGCACTTGTATTAGTGTGGAAAAACCACTTTTCGCACTTGTGTTAGTGTTGAAAAACCACTTTTCGCACTTGTGTTAGTGTTGAAAAACCACTTTTTGCACCTGTGTTAGTGTTGAAAAACCACTTTTCGCACTTGTGTTGGTGCAGGAAACCACTTTTGCACTTGTATAAGTGTGGAAAAAACACTTTTTGCACTTGTGTTAGTGTTGAAAAACCACTTTTCGCACTTGTGTTAGTGTTGAAAAACCACTTTTAGCACTTGTGTTGGTGCAGGAAACCACTTTTGCACTGTATTAGTGTGGAAAAACCACTTTTCACACTTGTGTTAGTGTTGAAAAACCACTTTTCGCACTTGTGTTGGTGCAGGAAACCACTTTTGCACTTGTATTAGTGTGGAAAAAACACTTTTTGCACTTGTGATAGTGTTGAAAAACCACTTTTCGCACTTGTGTTAGTGTTGAAAAACCACTTTTCGCACTTGTGTTGGTGCAGGAAACCACTTTTGCACTTGTATTAGTGTGGAAAAACCAATTTTCGCACTTGTGTTAGTGTTGAAAAACCACTTTTCGCACTTGTGTTAGTGTTGAAAAACCACTTTTCACACTTGTGTTGGTGCAGGGAACCACTTTTGCACTTGTATTAATGTGGAAAAAACACGTTTTGCACTTGTGATAGTGTTGAAAAACCACTTTTCGCACTTGTGTTAGTGTTGAAAAACCACTTTTCGCACTTGCGTTGGTGCAGGAAACCACTTTTGCACTTGCATTAGTGTGGAAAAACACTTTTTGCACTTGTGAAAGTGTTGAAAAACCACTTTTCGCACTTGTGTTAGTGTTGAAAAACCACTTTTCGCACTTGTGTTGGTGCAGGAAACCACTTTTGCACTTGTATTAGTGTGGAAAAACCACTTTTCGCACTTGTGTTAGTGTTGAAAAACTACTTTTCGCACTTGGGTTGGTGCAGGAAACCACTTTTGCACTTGTATTAGTGTGGAAAACCACTTTTCGCACTTGTGTTAGTGTTGAAAAACAACTTTTCGCACTTGTGTTAGTGTTGAAAAACCACTTTTCGCACTTGTGTTGGTGCAGGAAACCACTTTTGCACTTGTATTAGTGTGGAAAAAACACTTTTTGCACTTGTGATAGTGTTGAAAAACCACTTTTCGCACTTGTGTTAGTGTTGAAAGACCACTTTTCGCACTTGTGTTGGTGCAGGAAACCACTTTTGCACTTGTATTAGTGTGGACAAAACCACTTTTAACACTTGTGTTAGTGTTGAAAAACCACTTTTCGCACTTGTGTTAGTGTTGAAAAACCACTTTTCGCACTTGTGTTGGTGCAGGAAACCACTTTTGCAGTTGTACTAGTGTGGAAAAAACACTTTTTGCACTTATGTTAGTGTTGAAATACCACTTTTCGCACTTGTGTTAGTGTTGAAAAACCACTTTTCGCACTTGTGTTGGGGCAGGAAACCACTTTTGCACTTGTATTAGTGTGGAAAAACCACTTTTCGCACTTGTGTTAGTGTTGAAAAACCACTTTTCGCACTTGTGTTAGTGTTGAAAAACCACTTTTCGCACCTGTGTTGGTGCAGGAAACCACTTTTGCACTTGTATTAGTGTGGAAAAACCACTTTTCGCACTTGTGTTAGTGTTGAAAAACCACTTTTCGCACTTGTGTTAGTGTTGAAAAACTACTTTTCGCACTTGTGTTGGTGCAGGAAACCACTTTTGCACTTGTATTAGTGTGGAAAAACCACTTTTCGCACTTGTGTTAGTGTTGAAAAACAACTTTTCGCACTTGTGTTAGTGTTGAAAAACCACTTTTTGCACTTGTGTTGGTGCAGGAAACCACTTTTGCACTTGTATTAGTGTGGAAAAAACACTTTTTGCACTTGTGATAGTGTTGAAAAACCACTTTTCGCACTTGTGTTAGTGTTGAAAAACCACTTTTCGCACTTGTGTTGGTGCAGGAAACCACTTTTGCACTTGTATTAGTGTGGAAAAAACACTTTTTGCACTTGTGATAGTGTTGAAAAACCACTTTTCGCACTTGTGTTAGTGTTGAAAAACCACTTTTCGCACTTGTGTTGGTGCAGGAAACCACTTTTGCACTTGTATTAGTGTGGAAAAACCACTTTTCACACTTGTGTTAGTGTTGAAAAACCACTTTTCGCACTTGTGTTAGTGTTGAAAAACCACTTTTCGCACTTGTGTTGGTGCAGGAAACCACTTTTGCAGTTGTATTAGTGTGGTAAAAACACTTTTTGCACTTATGTTAGTGTTGAAATACCACTTTTCGCACTTGTGTTAGTGTTGAAAAACCACTTTTCGCACTTGTGTTGGGGGCAGGAAACCACTTTTGCACTTGTATTAGTGTGGAAAAACCACTTTTCGCACTTGTGTTAGTGTTGAAAAACCACTTTTCGCACTCGTGTTAGTGTTGAAAAACCACTTTTCGCACTTGTGTTGGTGCAGGAAACCACTTTTGCACTTGTATTAGTGTGGAAAAACCACTTTTCGCACTTGTGTTAGTGTTGAAAAACCACTTTTCGCACTTGTGTTAGTGTTGAAAAACTACTTTTCGCACTTGTGTTGGTGCAGGAAACCACTTTTGCACTTGTATTAGTGTGGAAAAACCACTTTTTGCACTTGTGTTAGTGTTGAAAAACCACTTTTCGCACTTGTGTTAGTGTTGAAAAACTACTTTTCGCACTTGTGTTGGTGCAGGAAACCACTTTTGCACTTGTATTAGTGTGGAAAAACCACTTTTCGCACTTGTGTTAGTGTTGAAAAACAACTTTTCGCACTTGTGTTAGTGTTGAAAAACCACTTTTCGCACTTGTGTTGGTGCAGGAAACCACTTTTGCACTTGTATTAGTGTGGAAAAAACACTTTTTGCACTTGTGATAGTGTTGAAAAACCACTTTTCGCACTTGTGTTAGTGTTGAAAAACCACTTTTCGCACTTGTGTTGGTGCAGGAAACCACTTTTGCACTTGTATTAGTGTGGAAAAACCACTTTTCACACTTGTGTTAGTGTTGAAAAACCATTTTTCGCACTTGTGTTAGTGTTGAAAAACCACTTTTCGCACTTGTGTTGGTGCAGGAAACCACTTTTGCACTTGTATTAGTGTGGAAAAACCACTTTTAACACTTGTGTTAGTGTTGAAAAACCACTTTTCGCACTTGTGTTAGTGTTGAAAAACCACTTTTCGCACTTGTGTTGGTGCAGGAAACCACTTTTGCAGTTGTATTAGTGTGGAAAAAACACTTTTTGCACTTATGTTAGTGTTGAAATACCACTTTTCGCACTTGTGTTAGTGTTGAAAAACCACTTTTCGCACTTGTGTTGGGGCAGGAAACCACTTTTGCACTTGTATTAGTGTGGAAAAACCACTTTTCGCACTTGTGTTAGTGTTGAAAAACCACTTTTCGCACTTGTGTTGGTGCAGGAAACCACTTTTGCACTTGTATTAGTGTGGAAAAATCACTTTTTGCACTTATGTTAGTGTTGAAATACCACTTTTCGCACTTGTGTTAGTGTTGAAAAACCACTTTTCGCACTTGTGTTGGTGCAGGAAACCACTTTTGCACTTGTATTAGTGTGGAAAACCACTTTTTGCACTTGTGTTGGTGTTGAAAAACCACTTTTCGCACTTGTGTTGGTGCAGGAAACCACTTTTGCACTTGTATTAGTGTGGAAAAACCACTTTTTGCACTTGTGTTAGTGTTGAAAAACCACTTTTCGCACTTGTGTTGGTGCAGGAAACCACTTTTGCACTTGTATTAGTGTGGAAAAACCACTTTTTGCACTTGTGTTAGTGTTGAAAAACCACTTTTCGCACTTGTGTTAGTGTTGAAAAACCACTTTTCGCACTTGTGTTGGTGCAGGAAACCACTTTTGCACTTGTATTAGTGTGGAAAAAACACTTTTTGCACTTGTGATAGTGTTGAAAAACCACTTTTCGCACTTGTGTTAGTGTTGAAAAACCACTTTTCGCACTTGTGTTGGTGCAGGAAACCACTTTTGCACTTGTATTAGTGTGGAAAAAACACTTTTTGCACTTGTGATAGTGTTGAAAAACCACTTTTCGCACTTGTGTTGGTGCAGGAAACCACTTTTGCACTTGTATTAGTGTGGAAAAACCACTTTTCACACTTGTGTTAGTGTTGAAAAACCATTTTTCGCACTTGTGTTAGTGTTGAAAAACCACTTTTCGCACTTGTGTTGGTGCAGGAAACCACTTTTGCACTTGTATTAGTGTGGAAAAATCACTTTTTGCACTTATGTTAGTGTTGAAATACCACTTTTCGCACTTGTGTTAGTGTTGAAAAACCACTTTTCGCACTTGTGTTGGTGCAGGAAACCACTTTTGCACTTGTATTAGTGTGGAAAAACCACTTTTTGCACTTGTGTTAGTGTTGAAAAACCACTTTTTGCACTTGTGTTGGGGCAGGAAACCACTTTTGCACTTGTATTAGTGTGGAAAAACCACTTTTCACACTTGTGTTAGTGTTGAAAAACCACTTTTTGCACTTGTGTTAGTGTTGAAAAACCACTTTTCGCACTTGTGTTGGTGCAGGAAACCACTTTTGCACTTGTATTAGTGTGGAAAAACCACTTTTCGCACTTGTGTTAGTGTTGAAAAACCACTTTTCGCACTTGTGTTAGTGTTGAAAAACCACTTTTTGCACCTGTGTTAGTGTTGAAAAACCACTTTTCGCACTTGTGTTGGTGCAGGAAACCACTTTTGCACTTGTATAAGTGTGGAAAAAACACTTTTTGCACTTGTGTTAGTGTTGAAAAACCACTTTTCGCACTTGTGTTAGTGTTGAAAAACCACTTTTAGCACTTGTGTTGGTGCAGGAAACCACTTTTGCACTGTATTAGTGTGGAAAAACCACTTTTCACACTTGTGTTAGTGTTGAAAAACCACTTTTCGCACTTGTGTTGGTGCAGGAAACCACTTTTGCACTTGTATTAGTGTGGAAAAAACACTTTTTGCACTTGTGATAGTGTTGAAAAACCACTTTTCGCACTTGTGTTAGTGTTGAAAAACCACTTTTCGCACTTGTGTTGGTGCAGGAAACCACTTTTGCACTTGTATTAGTGTGGAAAAACCAATTTTCGCACTTGTGTTAGTGTTGAAAAACCACTTTTCGCACTTGTGTTAGTGTTGAAAAACCACTTTTCACACTTGTGTTGGTGCAGGGAACCACTTTTGCACTTGTATTAATGTGGAAAAAACACGTTTTGCACTTGTGATAGTGTTGAAAAACCACTTTTCGCACTTGTGTTAGTGTTGAAAAACCACTTTTCGCACTTGCGTTGGTGCAGGAAACCACTTTTGCACTTGCATTAGTGTGGAAAAACACTTTTTGCACTTGTGAAAGTGTTGAAAAACCACTTTTCGCACTTGTGTTAGTGTTGAAAAACCACTTTTCGCACTTGTGTTGGTGCAGGAAACCACTTTTGCACTTGTATTAGTGTGGAAAAACCACTTTTCGCACTTGTGTTAGTGTTGAAAAACTACTTTTCGCACTTGGGTTGGTGCAGGAAACCACTTTTGCACTTGTATTAGTGTGGAAAACCACTTTTCGCACTTGTGTTAGTGTTGAAAAACAACTTTTCGCACTTGTGTTAGTGTTGAAAAACCACTTTTCGCACTTGTGTTGGTGCAGGAAACCACTTTTGCACTTGTATTAGTGTGGAAAAAACACTTTTTGCACTTGTGATAGTGTTGAAAAACCACTTTTCGCACTTGTGTTAGTGTTGAAAGACCACTTTTCGCACTTGTGTTGGTGCAGGAAACCACTTTTGCACTTGTATTAGTGTGGACAAAACCACTTTTAACACTTGTGTTAGTGTTGAAAAACCACTTTTCGCACTTGTGTTAGTGTTGAAAAACCACTTTTCGCACTTGTGTTGGTGCAGGAAACCACTTTTGCAGTTGTATTAGTGTGGAAAAAACACTTTTTGCACTTATGTTAGTGTTGAAATACCACTTTTCGCACTTGTGTTAGTGTTGAAAAACCACTTTTCGCACTTGTGTTGGGGCAGGAAACCACTTTTGCACTTGTATTAGTGTGGAAAAACCACTTTTCGCACTTGTGTTAGTGTTGAAAAACCACTTTTCGCACTTGTGTTAGTGTTGAAAAACCACTTTTCGCACCTGTGTTGGTGCAGGAAACCACTTTTGCACTTGTATTAGTGTGGAAAAACCACTTTTCGCACTTGTGTTAGTGTTGAAAAACCACTTTTCGCACTTGTGTTAGTGTTGAAAAACTACTTTTCGCACTTGTGTTGGTGCAGGAAACCACTTTTGCACTTGTATTAGTGTGGAAAAACCACTTTTCGCACTTGTGTTAGTGTTGAAAAACAACTTTTCGCACTTGTGTTAGTGTTGAAAAACCACTTTTTGCACTTGTGTTGGTGCAGGAAACCACTTTTGCACTTGTATTAGTGTGGAAAAAACACTTTTTGCACTTGTGATAGTGTTGAAAAACCACTTTTCGCACTTGTGTTAGTGTTGAAAAACCACTTTTCGCACTTGTGTTGGTGCAGGAAACCACTTTTGCACTTGTATTAGTGTGGAAAAAACACTTTTTGCACTTGTGATAGTGTTGAAAAACCACTTTTCGCACTTGTGTTAGTGTTGAAAAACCACTTTTCGCACTTGTGTTGGTGCAGGAAACCACTTTTGCACTTGTATTAGTGTGGAAAAACCACTTTTCACACTTGTGTTAGTGTTGAAAAACCACTTTTCGCACTTGTGTTAGTGTTGAAAAACCACTTTTCGCACTTGTGTTGGTGCAGGAAACCACTTTTGCAGTTGTATTAGTGTGGTAAAAACACTTTTTGCACTTATGTTAGTGTTGAAATACCACTTTTCGCACTTGTGTTAGTGTTGAAAAACCACTTTTCGCACTTGTGTTGGGGCAGGAAACCACTTTTGCACTTGTATTAGTGTGGAAAAACCACTTTTCGCACTTGTGTTAGTGTTGAAAAACCACTTTTCGCACTCGTGTTAGTGTTGAAAAACCACTTTTCGCACTTGTGTTGGTGCAGGAAACCACTTTTGCACTTGTATTAGTGTGGAAAAACCACTTTTCGCACTTGTGTTAGTGTTGAAAAACCACTTTTCGCACTTGTGTTAGTGTTGAAAAACTACTTTTCGCACTTGTGTTGGTGCAGGAAACCACTTTTGCACTTGTATTAGTGTGGAAAAACCACTTTTCGCACTTGTATTAGTGTTGAAAAACAACTTTTCGCACTTGTGTTAGTGTTGAAAAACCACTTTTCGCACTTGTGTTGGTGCAGGAAACCACTTTTGCACTTGTATTAGTGTGGAAAAAACACTTTTTGCACTTATGTTAGTGTTGAAATACCACTTTTCGCACTTGTGTTAGTGTTGAAAAACCACTTTTCGCACTTGTGTTGGTGCAGGAAACCACTTTTGCACTTGTATTAGTGTGGAAAAACCACTTTTTGCACTTGTGTTAGTGTTGAAAAACCACTTTTTGCACTTGTGTTGGGGCAGGAAACCACTTTTGCACTTGTATTAGTGTGGAAAAACCACTTTTCGCACTTGTGTTAGTGTTGAAAAACCACTTTTTGCACTTGTGTTAGTGTTGAAAAACCACTTTTCGCACTTGTGTTGGTGCAGGAAACCACTTTTGCACTTGTATTAGTGTGGAAAAACCACTTTTCGCACTTGTGTTAGTGTTGAAAAACCACTTTTCGCACTTCTGTTAGTGTTGAAAAACCACTTTTTGCACCTGTGTTAGTGTTGAAAAACCACTTTTCGCACTTGTGTTGGTGCAGGAAACCACTTTTGCACTTGTATAAGTGTGGAAAAAACACTTTTTGCACTTGTGTTAGTGTTGAAAAACCACTTTTCGCACTTGTGTTAGTGTTGAAAAACCACTTTTCGCACTTGTGTTCGTGCAGGAAACCACTTTTGCACTGTATTAGTGTGGAAAAACCACTTTTCACACTTGTGTTAGTGTTGAAAAACCACTTTTCGCACTTGTGTTGGTGCAGGAAACCACTTTTGCACTTGTATTAGTGTGGAAAAAACACTTTTTGCACTTGTGATAGTGTTGAAAAACCACTTTTCGCACTTGTGTTAGTGTTGAAAAACTACTTTTCGCACTTGTGTTGGTGCAGGAAACCACTTTTGCACTTGTATTAGTGTGGAAAAACCACTTTTCGCACTTGTGTTAGTGTTGAAAAACAACTTTTCGCACTTGTGTTAGTGTTGAAAAACCACTTTTCGCACTTGTGTTGGTGCAGGAAACCACTTTTGCACTTGTATTAGTGTGGACAAAACCACTTTTAACACTTGTGTTAGTGTTGAAAAACCACTTTTCGCACTTGTGTTAGTGTTGAAAAACCACTTTTCGCACTTGTGTTGGTGCAGGAAACCACTTTTGCAGTTGTATTAGTGTGGAAAAAACACTTTTTGCACTTATGTTAGTGTTGAAATACCACTTTTCGCACTTGTGTTAGTGTTGAAAAACCACTTTTTGCACTTGTGTTGGGGCAGGAAACCACTTTTGCACTTGTATTAGTGTGGAAAAACCACTTTTCGCACTTGTGTTAGTGTTGAAAAACCACTTTTCGCACTTGTGTTAGTGTTGAAAAACCACTTTTCGCACCTGTGTTGGTGCAGGAAACCACTTTTGCACTTGTATTAGTGTGGAAAAACCACTTTTCGCACTTGTGTTAGTGTTGAAAAACCACTTTTCGCACTTGTGTTAGTGTTGAAAAACTACTTTTCGCACTTGTGTTGGTGCAGGAAACCACTTTTGCACTTGTATTAGTGTGGAAAAACCACTTTTCGCACTTGTGTTAGTGTTGAAAAACAACTTTTCGCACTTGTGTTAGTGTTGAAAAACCACTTTTTGCACTTGTGTTGGTGCAGGAAACCACTTTTGCACTTGTATTAGTGTGGAAAAAACACTTTTTGCACTTGTGATAGTGTTGAAAAACCACTTTTCGCACTTGTGTTAGTGTTGAAAAACCACTTTTCGCACTTGTGTTGGTGCAGGAAACCACTTTTGCACTTGTATTAGTGTGGAAAAAACACTTTTTGCACTTGTGATAGTGTTGAAAAACCACTTTTCGCACTTGTGTTAGTGTTGAAAAACCACTTTTCGCACTTGTGTTGGTGCAGGAAACCACTTTTGCACTTGTATTAGTGTGGAAAAACCACTTTTCACACTTGTGTTAGTGTTGAAAAACCACTTTTCGCACTTGTGTTAGTGTTGAAAAACCACTTTTCGCACTTGTGTTGGTGCAGGAAACCACTTTTGCAGTTGTATTAGTGTGGTAAAAACACTTTTTGCACTTATGTTAGTGTTGAAATACCACTTTTCGCACTTGTGTTAGTGTTGAAAAACCACTTTTCGCACTTGTGTTGGGGCAGGAAACCACTTTTGCACTTGTATTAGTGTGGAAAAACCACTTTTCGCACTTGTGTTAGTGTTGAAAAACCACTTTTCGCACTCGTGTTAGTGTTGAAAAACCACTTTTCGCACTTGTGTTGGTGCAGGAAACCACTTTTGCACTTGTATTAGTGTGGAAAAACCACTTTTCGCACTTGTGTTAGTGTTGAAAAACCACTTTTCGCACTTGTGTTAGTGTTGAAAAACTACTTTTCGCACTTGTGTTGGTGCAGGAAACCACTTTTGCACTTGTATTAGTGTGGAAAAACCACTTTTCGCACTTGTGTTAGTGTTGAAAAACAACTTTTCGCACTTGTGTTAGTGTTGAAAAACCACTTTTCGCACTTGTGTTGGTGCAGGAAACCACTTTTGCACTTGTATTAGTGTGGAAAAAACACTTTTTGCACTTATGTTAGTGTTGAAATACCACTTTTCGCACTTGTGTTAGTGTTGAAAAACCACTTTTCGCACTTGTGTTGGTGCAGGAAACCACTTTTGCACTTGTATTAGTGTGGAAAAACCACTTTTTGCACTTGTGTTAGTGTTGAAAAACCACTTTTTGCACTTGTGTTGGGGCAGGAAACCACTTTTGCACTTGTATTAGTGTGGAAAAACCACTTTTCGCAATTGTGTTAGTGTTGAAAAACCACTTTTTGCACTTGTGTTAGTGTTGAAAAACCACTTTTCGCACTTGTGTTGGTGCAGGAAACCACTTTTGCACTTGTATTAGTGTGGAAAAACCACTTTTCGCACTTGTGTTAGTGTTGAAAAACCACTTTTCGCACTTCTGTTAGTGTTGAAAAACCACTTTTTGCACCTGTGTTAGTGTTGAAAAACCACTTTTCGCACTTGTGTTGGTGCAGGAAACCACTTTTGCACTTGTATAAGTGTGGAAAAAACACTTTTTGCACTTGTGTTAGTGTTGAAAAACCACTTTTCGCACTTGTGTTAGTGTTGAAAAACCACTTTTCGCACTTGTGTTCGTGCAGGAAACCACTTTTGCACTGTATTAGTGTGGAAAAACCACTTTTTACACTTGTGTTAGTGTTGAAAAACCACTTTTCGCACTTGTGTTGGTGCAGGAAACCACTTTTGCACTTGTATTAGTGTGGAAAAAACACTTTTTGCACTTGTGATAGTGTTGAAAAACCACTTTTCGCACTTGTGTTAGTGTTGAAAAACTACTTTTCGCACTTGTGTTGGTGCAGGAAACCACTTTTGCACTTGTATTAGTGTGGAAAAACCACTTTTCGCACTTGTGTTAGTGTTGAAAAACAACTTTTCGCACTTGTGTTAGTGTTGAAAAACCACTTTTCGCACTTGTGTTGGTGCAGGAAACCACTTTTGCACTTGTATTAGTGTGGAAAAAACACTTTTTGCACTTGTGATAGTGTTGAAAAACCACTTTTTGCAATTGTGTTAGTGTTGAAAAACCACTTTTCGCACTTGTGTTGGTGCAGGAAACCACTTTTGCACTTGTATTAGTGTGGAAAAACCACTTTTCACACTTGTGTTAGTGTTGAAAAACCATTTTTCGCACTTGTGTTAGTGTTGAAAAACCACTTTTCGCACTTGTGTTGGTGCAGGAAACCACTTTTGCACTTGTATTAGTGTGGAAAAATCACTTTTTGCACTTATGTTAGTGTTGAAATACCACTTTTCGCACTTGTGTTAGTGTTGAAAAACCACTTTTCGCACTTGTGTTGGTGCAGGAAACCACTTTTGCACTTGTATTAGTGTGGAAAAACCACTTTTTGCACTTGTGTTAGTGTTGAAAAACCACTTTTTGCACTTGTGTTGGGGCAGGAAACCACTTTTGCACTTGTATTAGTGTGGAAAAACCACTTTTCGCACTTGTGTTAGTGTTGAAAAACCACTTTTTGCACTTGTGTTAGTGTTGAAAAACCACTTTTCGCACTTGTGTTGGTGCAGGAAACCACTTTTGCACTTGTATTAGTGTGGAAAAACCACTTTTCGCACTTGTGTTAGTGTTGAAAAACCACTTTTCGCACTTGTGTTAGTGTTGAAAAACCACTTTTTGCACCTGTGTTAGTGTTGAAAAACCACTTTTCGCACTTGTGTTGGTGCAGGAAACCACTTTTGCACTTGTATAAGTGTGGAAAAAACACTTTTTGCACTTGTGTTAGTGTTGAAAAACCACTTTTCGCACTTGTGTTAGTGTTGAAAAACCACTTTTCGCACTTGTGTTGGTGCAGGAAACCACTTTTGCACTGTATTAGTGTGGAAAAACCACTTTTCACACTTGTGTTAGTGTTGAAAAACCACTTTTCGCACTTGTGTTGGTGCAGGAAACCACTTTTGCACTTGTATTAGTGTGGAAAAAACACTTTTTGCACTTGTGATAGTGTTGAAAAACCACTTTTCGCACTTGTGTTGGTGCAGGAAACCACTTTTGCACTTGTATTAGTGTGGAAAAACCAATTTTCGCACTTGTGTTAGTGTTGAAAAACCACTTTTTGCACTTGTGTTAGTGTCGAAAAACCACTTTTCACACTTGTGTTGGTGCAGGGAACCACTTTTGCACTTGTATTAATGTGGAAAAAACACGTTTTGCACTTGTGATAGTGTTGAAAAACCACTTTTCGCACTTGTGTTAGTGTTGAAAAACCACTTTTCGCACTTGCGTTGGTGCAGGAAACCACTTTTGCACTTGTATTAGTGTGGAAAAACACTTTTTGCACTTGTGAAAGTGTTGAAAAACCACTTTTCGCACTTGTGTTAGTGTTGAAAAACCACTTTTCGCACTTGTGTTGGTGCAGGAAACCACTTTTGCACTTGTATTAGTGTGGAAAAACCACTTTTCGCACTTGTGTTAGTGTTGAAAAACTACTTTTCGCACTTGTGTTGGTGCAGGAAACCACTTTTGCACTTGTATTAGTGTGGAAAACCACTTTTCGCACTTGTGTTAGTGTTGAAAAACAACTTTTCGCACTTGTGTTAGTGTTGAAAAACCACTTTTCGCACTTGTGTTGGTGCAGGAAACCACTTTTGCACTTGTATTAGTGTGGAAAAAACACTTTTTGCACTTGTGATAGTGTTGAAAAACCACTTTTCGCACTTGTGTTAGTGTTGAAAGACCACTTTTCGCACTTGTGTTGGTGCAGGAAACCACTTTTGCACTTGTATTAGTGTGGACAAAACACTTTTTGCACTTGTGATAGTGTTGAAAAACCACTTTTCGCACTTGTGTTAGTGTTGAAAATCCACTTTTCGCACTTGTGTTGGTGCAGGAAACCACTTTTGCACTTGTATTAGTGTGGAAAAACCACTTTTCGCACTTGTGTTGGTGCAGGAAACCACTTTTGCACTTGTATTAGTGTGGAAAAACCACTTTTCGCACTTGTGTTAGTGTTGAAAAACCACTTTTCGCACTTGTGTTAGTGTTGAAAAACCACTTTTCGCACTTGTGTTGGTGCAGGAAACCACTTTTGCACTTGTATTAGTGTGGAAAAACCACTTTTCGCACTTGTGTTAGTGTTGAAAAACCACTTTTCGCACTTGTGTTAGTGTTGAAAAACTACTTTTCGCACTTGTGTTGGTGCAGGAAACCACTTTTGCACTTGTATTAGTGTGGAAAAACCACTTTTCGCACTTGTGTTAGTGTTGAAAAACAACTTTTCGCACTTGTGTTAGTGTTGAAAAACCACTTTTCGCACTTGTGTTGGTGCAGGAAACCACTTTTGCACTTGTATTAGTGTGGAAAAAACACTTTTTGCACTTGTGATAGTGTTGAAAAACCACTTTTCGCACTTGTGTTAGTGTTGAAAAACCACTTTTCGCACTTGTGTTGGTGCAGGAAACCACTTTTGCACTTGTATTAGTGTGGAAAAACCACTTTTCACACTTGTGTTAGTGTTGAAAAACCACTTTTCGCACTTGTGTTAGTGTTGAAAAACCACTTTTCGCACTTGTGTTGGTGCAGGAAACCACTTTTGCACTTGTATTAGTGTGGAAAAATCACTTTTTGCACTTATGTTAGTGTTGAAATACCACTTTTCGCACTTGTGTTAGTGTTGAAAAACCACTTTTCGCACTTGTGTTGGTGCAGGAAACCACTTTTGCACTTGTATTAGTGTGGAAAAACCACTTTTTGCACTTGTGTTAGTGTTGAAAAACCACTTTTTGCACTTGTGTTGGGGCAGGAAACCACTTTTGCACTTGTATTAGTGTGGAAAACCACTTTTCGCACTTGTGTTAGTGTTGAAAAACCACTTTTTGCACTTGTGTTAGTGTTGAAAAACCACTTTTCGCACTTGTGTTGGTGCAGGAAACCACTTTTGCACTTGTATTAGTGTGGAAAAACCACTTTTTGCACTTGTGTTAGTGTTGAAAAACCACTTTTCGCACTTGTGTTAGTGTTGAAAAACTACTTTTCGCACTTGTGTTGGTGCAGGAAACCACTTTTGCACTTGTATTAGTGTGGAAAAACCACTTTTCGCACTTGTGTTAGTGTTGAAAAACAACTTTTCGCACTTGTGTTAGTGTTGAAAAACCACTTTTCGCACTTGTGTTGGTGCAGGAAACCACTTTTGCACTTGTATTAGTGTGGAAAAAACACTTTTTGCACTTGTGATAGTGTTGAAAAACCACTTTTCGCACTTGTGTTAGTGTTGAAAAACCACTTTTCGCACTTGTGTTGGTGTTGAAAAACCACTTTTCGCACTTGTGTTGGTGTTGAAAAACCACTTTTCGCACTTGTGTTGGTGCAGGAAACCACTTTTGCAGTTGTATTAGTGTGGAAAAAACACTTTTTGCACTTATGTTAGTGTTGAAATACCACTTTTCGCACTTGTGTTAGTGTTGAAAAACCACTTTTCGCACTTGTGTTGGTGCAGGAAATCACTTTTGCACTTTTATTAGTGTGGAAAAAACACTTTTTGCACTTGTGATAGTGTTGAAAAACCACTTTTCGCACTTGTGTTAGTGTTGAAAAACCACTTTTCGCACTTGTGTTAGTGTTGAAAAACCACTTTTCGCACTTGTGTTGGTGCAGGAAACCACTTTTGCACTTGTATAAGTGTGGAAAAAACACTTTTTGCACTTGTGTTAGTGTTGAAAAACCACTTTTCGCACTTGTGTTAGTGTTGAAAAACCACTTTTCGCACTTGTGTTGGTGCAGGAAACCACTTTTGCACTGTATTAGTGTGGAAAAACCACTTTTCACACTTGTGTTAGTGTTGAAAAACCACTTTTCGCACTTGTGTTGGTGCAGGAAACCACTTTTGCACTTGTATTAGTGTGGAAAAAACACTTTTTGCACTTGTGATAGTGTTGAAAAACCACTTTTCGCACTTGTGTTAGTGTTGAAAAACCACTTTTCGCACTTGTGTTGGTGCAGGAAACCACTTTTGCACTTGTATTAGTGTGGAAAAACCAATTTTCGCACTTGTGTTAGTGTTGAAAAACAACTTTTCGCACTTGTGTTAGTGTTGAAAAACCACTTTTTGCACTTGTGTTGGTGCAGGAAACCACTTTTGCACTTGTATTAGTGTGGAAAAAACACTTTTTGCACTTGTGATAGTGTTGAAAAACCACTTTTCGCACTTGTGTTAGTGTTGAAAAACCACTTTTCGCACTTGTGTTGGTGCAGGAAACCACTTTTGCACTTGTATTAGTGTGGAAAAAACACTTTTTGCACTTGTGATAGTGTTGAAAAACCACTTTTCGCACTTGTGTTAGTGTTGAAAAACCACTTTTCGCACTTGTGTTGGTGCAGGAAACCACTTTTGCACTTGTATTAGTGTGGAAAAACCACTTTTCACACTTGTGTTAGTGTTGAAAAACCACTTTTCGCACTTGTGTTAGTGTTGAAAAACCACTTTTCGCACTTGTGTTGGTGCAGGAAACCACTTTTGCAGTTGTATTAGTGTGGTAAAAACACTTTTTGCACTTATGTTAGTGTTGAAATACCACTTTTCGCACTTGTGTTAGTGTTGAAAAACCACTTTTCGCACTTGTGTTGGGGGCAGGAAACCACTTTTGCACTTGTATTAGTGTGGAAAAACCACTTTTCGCACTTGTGTTAGTGTTGAAAAACCACTTTTCGCACTCGTGTTAGTGTTGAAAAACCACTTTTCGCACTTGTGTTGGTGCAGGAAACCACTTTTGCACTTGTATTAGTGTGGAAAAACCACTTTTCGCACTTGTGTTAGTGTTGAAAAACCACTTTTCGCACTTGTGTTAGTGTTGAAAAACTACTTTTCGCACTTGTGTTGGTGCAGGAAACCACTTTTGCACTTGTATTAGTGTGGAAAAACCACTTTTTGCACTTGTGTTAGTGTTGAAAAACCACTTTTCGCACTTGTGTTAGTGTTGAAAAACTACTTTTCGCACTTGTGTTGGTGCAGGAAACCACTTTTGCACTTGTATTAGTGTGGAAAAACCACTTTTCGCACTTGTGTTAGTGTTGAAAAACAACTTTTCGCACTTGTGTTAGTGTTGAAAAACCACTTTTCGCACCTGTGTTGGTGCAGGAAACCACTTTTGCACTTGTATTAGTGTGGAAAAAACACTTTTTGCACTTGTGATAGTGTTGAAAAACCACTTTTCGCACTTGTGTTAGTGTTGAAAAACCACTTTTCGCACTTGTGTTGGTGCAGGAAACCACTTTTGCACTTGTATTAGTGTGGAAAAACCACTTTTCACACTTGTGTTAGTGTTGAAAAACCATTTTTCGCACTTGTGTTAGTGTTGAAAAACCACTTTTCGCACTTGTGTTGGTGCAGGAAACCACTTTTGCACTTGTATTAGTGTGGAAAAACCACTTTTAACACTTGTGTTAGTGTTGAAAAACCACTTTTCGCACTTGTGTTAGTGTTGAAAAACCACTTTTCGCACTTGTGTTGGTGCAGGAAACCACTTTTGCAGTTGTATTAGTGTGGAAAAAACACTTTTTGCACTTATGTTAGTGTTGAAATACCACTTTTCGCACTTGTGTTAGTGTTGAAAAACCACTTTTCGCACTTGTGTTGGGGCAGGAAACCACTTTTGCACTTGTATTAGTGTGGAAAAACCACTTTTCGCACTTGTGTTAGTGTTGAAAAACCACTTTTCGCACTTGTGTTGGTGCAGGAAACCACTTTTGCACTTGTATTAGTGTGGAAAAATCACTTTTTGCACTTATGTTAGTGTTGAAATACCACTTTTCGCACTTGTGTTAGTGTTGAAAAACCACTTTTCGCACTTGTGTTGGTGCAGGAAACCACTTTTGCACTTGTATTAGTGTGGAAAACCACTTTTTGCACTTGTGTTGGTGTTGAAAAACCACTTTTCGCACTTGTGTTGGTGCAGGAAACCACTTTTGCACTTGTATTAGTGTGGAAAAACCACTTTTTGCACTTGTGTTAGTGTTGAAAAACCACTTTTCGCACTTGTGTTGGTGCAGGAAACCACTTTTGCACTTGTATTAGTGTGGAAAAACCACTTTTTGCACTTGTGTTAGTGTTGAAAAACCACTTTTCGCACTTGTGTTAGTGTTGAAAAACCACTTTTCGCACTTGTGTTGGTGCAGGAAACCACTTTTGCACTTGTATTAGTGTGGAAAAAACACTTTTTGCACTTGTGATAGTGTTGAAAAACCACTTTTCGCACTTGTGTTAGTGTTGAAAAACCACTTTTCGCACTTGTGTTGGTGCAGGAAACCACTTTTGCACTTGTATTAGTGTGGAAAAAACACTTTTTGCACTTGTGATAGTGTTGAAAAACCACTTTTCGCACTTGTGTTGGTGCAGGAAACCACTTTTGCACTTGTATTAGTGTGGAAAAACCACTTTTCACACTTGTGTTAGTGTTGAAAAACCATTTTTCGCACTTGTGTTAGTGTTGAAAAACCACTTTTCGCACTTGTGTTGGTGCAGGAAACCACTTTTGCACTTGTATTAGTGTGGAAAAATCACTTTTTGCACTTATGTTAGTGTTGAAATACCACTTTTCGCACTTGTGTTAGTGTTGAAAAACCACTTTTCGCACTTGTGTTGGTGCAGGAAACCACTTTTGCACTTGTATTAGTGTGGAAAAACCACTTTTTGCACTTGTGTTAGTGTTGAAAAACCACTTTTTGCACTTGTGTTGGGGCAGGAAACCACTTTTGCACTTGTATTAGTGTGGAAAAACCACTTTTCGCACTTGTGTTAGTGTTGAAAAACCACTTTTTGCACTTGTGTTAGTGTTGAAAAACCACTTTTCGCACTTGTGTTGGTGCAGGAAACCACTTTTGCACTTGTATTAGTGTGGAAAAACCACTTTTCGCACTTGTGTTAGTGTTGAAAAACCACTTTTCGCACTTGTGTTAGTGTTGAAAAACCACTTTTTGCACCTGTGTTAGTGTTGAAAAACCACTTTTCGCACTTGTGTTGGTGCAGGAAACCACTTTTGCACTTGTATAAGTGTGGAAAAAACACTTTTTGCACTTGTGTTAGTGTTGAAAAACCACTTTTCGCACTTGTGTTAGTGTTGAAAAACCACTTTTAGCACTTGTGTTGGTGCAGGAAACCACTTTTGCACTGTATTAGTGTGGAAAAACCACTTTTCACACTTGTGTTAGTGTTGAAAAACCACTTTTCGCACTTGTGTTGGTGCAGGAAACCACTTTTGCACTTGTATTAGTGTGGAAAAAACACTTTTTGCACTTGTGATAGTGTTGAAAAACCACTTTTCGCACTTGTGTTAGTGTTGAAAAACCACTTTTCGCACTTGTGTTGGTGCAGGAAACCACTTTTGCACTTGTATTAGTGTGGAAAAACCAATTTTCGCACTTGTGTTAGTGTTGAAAAACCACTTTTCGCACTTGTGTTAGTGTTGAAAAACCACTTTTCACACTTGTGTTGGTGCAGGGAACCACTTTTGCACTTGTATTAATGTGGAAAAAACACGTTTTGCACTTGTGATAGTGTTGAAAAACCACTTTTCGCACTTGTGTTAGTGTTGAAAAACCACTTTTCGCACTTGCGTTGGTGCAGGAAACCACTTTTGCACTTGCATTAGTGTGGAAAAACACTTTTTGCACTTGTGAAAGTGTTGAAAAACCACTTTTCGCACTTGTGTTAGTGTTGAAAAACCACTTTTCGCACTTGTGTTGGTGCAGGAAACCACTTTTGCACTTGTATTAGTGTGGAAAAACCACTTTTCGCACTTGTGTTAGTGTTGAAAAACTACTTTTCGCACTTGGGTTGGTGCAGGAAACCACTTTTGCACTTGTATTAGTGTGGAAAACCACTTTTCGCACTTGTGTTAGTGTTGAAAAACAACTTTTCGCACTTGTGTTAGTGTTGAAAAACCACTTTTCGCACTTGTGTTGGTGCAGGAAACCACTTTTGCACTTGTATTAGTGTGGAAAAAACACTTTTTGCACTTGTGATAGTGTTGAAAAACCACTTTTCGCACTTGTGTTAGTGTTGAAAGACCACTTTTCGCACTTGTGTTGGTGCAGGAAACCACTTTTGCACTTGTATTAGTGTGGACAAAACCACTTTTAACACTTGTGTTAGTGTTGAAAAACCACTTTTCGCACTTGTGTTAGTGTTGAAAAACCACTTTTCGCACTTGTGTTGGTGCAGGAAACCACTTTTGCAGTTGTATTAGTGTGGAAAAAACACTTTTTGCACTTATGTTAGTGTTGAAATACCACTTTTCGCACTTGTGTTAGTGTTGAAAAACCACTTCTCGCACTTGTGTTGGGGCAGGAAACCACTTTTGCACTTGTATTAGTGTGGAAAAACCACTTTTCGCACTTGTGTTAGTGTTGAAAAACCACTTTTCGCACTTGTGTTAGTGTTGAAAAACCACTTTTCGCACCTGTGTTGGTGCAGGAAACCACTTTTGCACTTGTATTAGTGTGGAAAAACCACTTTTCGCACTTGTGTTAGTGTTGAAAAACCACTTTTCGCACTTGTGTTAGTGTTGAAAAACTACTTTTCGCACTTGTGTTGGTGCAGGAAACCACTTTTGCACTTGTATTAGTGTGGAAAAACCACTTTTCGCACTTGTGTTAGTGTTGAAAAACAACTTTTCGCACTTGTGTTAGTGTTGAAAAACCACTTTTTGCACTTGTGTTGGTGCAGGAAACCACTTTTGCACTTGTATTAGTGTGGAAAAAACACTTTTTGCACTTGTGATAGTGTTGAAAAACCACTTTTCGCACTTGTGTTAGTGTTGAAAAACCACTTTTCGCACTTGTGTTGGTGCAGGAAACCACTTTTGCACTTGTATTAGTGTGGAAAAAACACTTTTTGCACTTGTGATAGTGTTGAAAAACCACTTTTCGCACTTGTGTTAGTGTTGAAAAACCACTTTTCGCACTTGTGTTGGTGCAGGAAACCACTTTTGCACTTGTATTAGTGTGGAAAAACCACTTTTCACACTTGTGTTAGTGTTGAAAAACCACTTTTCGCACTTGTGTTAGTGTTGAAAAACCACTTTTCGCACTTGTGTTGGTGCAGGAAACCACTTTTGCAGTTGTATTAGTGTGGTAAAAACACTTTTTGCACTTATGTTAGTGTTGAAATACCACTTTTCGCACTTGTGTTAGTGTTGAAAAACCACTTTTCGCACTTGTGTTGGGGCAGGAAACCACTTTTGCACTTGTATTAGTGTGGAAAAACCACTTTTCGCACTTGTGTTAGTGTTGAAAAACCACTTTTCGCACTCGTGTTAGTGTTGAAAAACCACTTTTCGCACTTGTGTTGGTGCAGGAAACCACTTTTGCACTTGTATTAGTGTGGAAAAACCACTTTTCGCACTTGTGTTAGTGTTGAAAAACCACTTTTCGCACTTGTGTTAGTGTTGAAAAACTACTTTTCGCACTTGTGTTGGTGCAGGAAACCACTTTTGCACTTGTATTAGTGTGGAAAAACCACTTTTCGCACTTGTATTAGTGTTGAAAAACAACTTTTCGCACTTGTGTTAGTGTTGAAAAACCACTTTTCGCACTTGTGTTGGTGCAGGAAACCACTTTTGCACTTGTATTAGTGTGGAAAAAACACTTTTTGCACTTATGTTAGTGTTGAAATACCACTTTTCGCACTTGTGTTAGTGTTGAAAAACCACTTTTCGCACTTGTGTTGGTGCAGGAAACCACTTTTGCACTTGTATTAGTGTGGAAAAACCACTTTTGGCACTTGTGTTAGTGTTGAAAAACCACTTTTTGCACTTGTGTTGGGGCAGGAAACCACTTTTGCACTTGTATTAGTGTGGAAAAACCACTTTTCGCACTTGTGTTAGTGTTGAAAAACCACTTTTTGCACTTGTGTTAGTGTTGAAAAACCACTTTTCGCACTTGTGTTGGTGCAGGAAACCACTTTTGCACTTGTATTAGTGTGGAAAAACCACTTTTCGCACTTGTGTTAGTGTTGAAAAACAACTTTTCGCACTTGTGTTAGTGTTGAAAAACCACTTTTCGCACTTGTGTTGGTGCAGGAAACCACTTTTGCACTTGTATTAGTGTGGAAAAAACACTTTTTGCACTTGTGATAGTGTTGAAAAACCACTTTTCGCACTTGTGTTGGTGCAGGAAACCACTTTTGCACTTGTATTAGTGTGGAAAAACCACTTTTCACACTTGTGTTAGTGTTGAAAAACCATTTTTCGCACTTGTGTTAGTGTTGAAAAACCACTTTTCGCACTTGTGTTGGTGCAGGAAACCACTTTTGCACTTGTATTAGTGTGGAAAAATCACTTTTTGCACTTATGTTAGTGTTGAAATACCACTTTTCGCACTTGTGTTAGTGTTGAAAAACCACTTTTCGCACTTGTGTTGGTGCAGGAAACCACTTTTGCACTTGTATTAGTGTGGAAAAACCACTTTTTGCACTTGTGTTAGTGTTGAAAAACCACTTTTTGCACTTGTGTTGGGGCAGGAAACCACTTTTGCACTTGTATTAGTGTGGAAAAACCACTTTTCGCACTTGTGTTAGTGTTGAAAAACCACTTTTTGCACTTGTGTTAGTGTTGAAAAACCACTTTTCGCACTTGTGTTGGTGCAGGAAACCACTTTTGCACTTGTATTAGTGTGGAAAAACCACTTTTCGCACTTGTGTTAGTGTTGAAAAACCACTTTTCGCACTTGTGTTAGTGTTGAAAAACCACTTTTTGCACCTGTGTTAGTGTTGAAAAACCACTTTTCGCACTTGTGTTGGTGCAGGAAACCACTTTTGCACTTGTATAAGTGTGGAAAAAACACTTTTTGCACTTGTGTTAGTGTTGAAAAACCACTTTTCGCACTTGTGTTAGTGTTGAAAAACCACTTTTAGCACTTGTGTTGGTGCAGGAAACCACTTTTGCACTGTATTAGTGTGGAAAAACCACTTTTCACACTTGTGTTAGTGTTGAAAAACCACTTTTCGCACTTGTGTTGGTGCAGGAAACCACTTTTGCACTTGTATTAGTGTGGAAAAAACACTTTTTGCACTTGTGATAGTGTTGAAAAACCACTTTTCGCACTTGTGTTAGTGTTGAAAAACCACTTTTCGCACTTGTGTTGGTGCAGGAAACCACTTTTGCACTTGTATTAGTGTGGAAAAACCAATTTTCGCACTTGTGTTAGTGTTGAAAAACCACTTTTCGCACTTGTGTTAGTGTTGAAAAACCACTTTTCACACTTGTGTTGGTGCAGGGAACCACTTTTGCACTTGTATTAATGTGGAAAAAACACGTTTTGCACTTGTGATAGTGTTGAAAAACCACTTTTCGCACTTGTGTTAGTGTTGAAAAACCACTTTTCGCACTTGCGTTGGTGCAGGAAACCACTTTTGCACTTGCATTAGTGTGGAAAAACACTTTTTGCACTTGTGAAAGTGTTGAAAAACCACTTTTCGCACTTGTGTTAGTGTTGAAAAACCACTTTTCGCACTTGTGTTGGTGCAGGAAACCACTTTTGCACTTGTATTAGTGTGGAAAAACCACTTTTCGCACTTGTGTTAGTGTTGAAAAACTACTTTTCGCACTTGGGTTGGTGCAGGAAACCACTTTTGCACTTGTATTAGTGTGGAAAACCACTTTTCGCACTTGTGTTAGTGTTGAAAAACAACTTTTCGCACTTGTGTTAGTGTTGAAAAACCACTTTTCGCACTTGTGTTGGTGCAGGAAACCACTTTTGCACTTGTATTAGTGTGGAAAAAACACTTTTTGCACTTGTGATAGTGTTGAAAAACCACTTTTCGCACTTGTGTTAGTGTTGAAAGACCACTTTTCGCACTTGTGTTGGTGCAGGAAACCACTTTTGCACTTGTATTAGTGTGGACAAAACCACTTTTAACACTTGTGTTAGTGTTGAAAAACCACTTTTCGCACTTGTGTTAGTGTTGAAAAACCACTTTTCGCACTTGTGTTGGTGCAGGAAACCACTTTTGCAGTTGTACTAGTGTGGAAAAAACACTTTTTGCACTTATGTTAGTGTTGAAATACCACTTTTCGCACTTGTGTTAGTGTTGAAAAACCACTTTTCGCACTTGTGTTGGGGCAGGAAACCACTTTTGCACTTGTATTAGTGTGGAAAAACCACTTTTCGCACTTGTGTTAGTGTTGAAAAACCACTTTTCGCACTTGTGTTAGTGTTGAAAAACCACTTTTCGCACCTGTGTTGGTGCAGGAAACCACTTTTGCACTTGTATTAGTGTGGAAAAACCACTTTTCGCACTTGTGTTAGTGTTGAAAAACCACTTTTCGCACTTGTGTTAGTGTTGAAAAACTACTTTTCGCACTTGTGTTGGTGCAGGAAACCACTTTTGCACTTGTATTAGTGTGGAAAAACCACTTTTCGCACTTGTGTTAGTGTTGAAAAACAACTTTTCGCACTTGTGTTAGTGTTGAAAAACCACTTTTTGCACTTGTGTTGGTGCAGGAAACCACTTTTGCACTTGTATTAGTGTGGAAAAAACACTTTTTGCACTTGTGATAGTGTTGAAAAACCACTTTTCGCACTTGTGTTAGTGTTGAAAAACCACTTTTCGCACTTGTGTTGGTGCAGGAAACCACTTTTGCACTTGTATTAGTGTGGAAAAAACACTTTTTGCACTTGTGATAGTGTTGAAAAACCACTTTTCGCACTTGTGTTAGTGTTGAAAAACCACTTTTCGCACTTGTGTTGGTGCAGGAAACCACTTTTGCACTTGTATTAGTGTGGAAAAACCACTTTTCACACTTGTGTTAGTGTTGAAAAACCACTTTTCGCACTTGTGTTAGTGTTGAAAAACCACTTTTCGCACTTGTGTTGGTGCAGGAAACCACTTTTGCAGTTGTATTAGTGTGGTAAAAACACTTTTTGCACTTATGTTAGTGTTGAAATACCACTTTTCGCACTTGTGTTAGTGTTGAAAAACCACTTTTCGCACTTGTGTTGGGGGCAGGAAACCACTTTTGCACTTGTATTAGTGTGGAAAAACCACTTTTCGCACTTGTGTTAGTGTTGAAAAACCACTTTTCGCACTCGTGTTAGTGTTGAAAAACCACTTTTCGCACTTGTGTTGGTGCAGGAAACCACTTTTGCACTTGTATTAGTGTGGAAAAACCACTTTTCGCACTTGTGTTAGTGTTGAAAAACCACTTTTCGCACTTGTGTTAGTGTTGAAAAACTACTTTTCGCACTTGTGTTGGTGCAGGAAACCACTTTTGCACTTGTATTAGTGTGGAAAAACCACTTTTTGCACTTGTGTTAGTGTTGAAAAACCACTTTTCGCACTTGTGTTAGTGTTGAAAAACTACTTTTCGCACTTGTGTTGGTGCAGGAAACCACTTTTGCACTTGTATTAGTGTGGAAAAACCACTTTTCGCACTTGTGTTAGTGTTGAAAAACAACTTTTCGCACTTGTGTTAGTGTTGAAAAACCACTTTTCGCACTTGTGTTGGTGCAGGAAACCACTTTTGCACTTGTATTAGTGTGGAAAAAACACTTTTTGCACTTGTGATAGTGTTGAAAAACCACTTTTCGCACTTGTGTTAGTGTTGAAAAACCACTTTTCGCACTTGTGTTGGTGCAGGAAACCACTTTTGCACTTGTATTAGTGTGGAAAAACCACTTTTCACACTTGTGTTAGTGTTGAAAAACCATTTTTCGCACTTGTGTTAGTGTTGAAAAACCACTTTTCGCACTTGTGTTGGTGCAGGAAACCACTTTTGCACTTGTATTAGTGTGGAAAAACCACTTTTAACACTTGTGTTAGTGTTGAAAAACCACTTTTCGCACTTGTGTTAGTGTTGAAAAACCACTTTTCGCACTTGTGTTGGTGCAGGAAACCACTTTTGCAGTTGTATTAGTGTGGAAAAAACACTTTTTGCACTTATGTTAGTGTTGAAATACCACTTTTCGCACTTGTGTTAGTGTTGAAAAACCACTTTTCGCACTTGTGTTGGGGCAGGAAACCACTTTTGCACTTGTATTAGTGTGGAAAAACCACTTTTCGCACTTGTGTTAGTGTTGAAAAACCACTTTTCGCACTTGTGTTGGTGCAGGAAACCACTTTTGCACTTGTATTAGTGTGGAAAAATCACTTTTTGCACTTATGTTAGTGTTGAAATACCACTTTTCGCACTTGTGTTAGTGTTGAAAAACCACTTTTCGCACTTGTGTTGGTGCAGGAAACCACTTTTGCACTTGTATTAGTGTGGAAAACCACTTTTTGCACTTGTGTTGGTGTTGAAAAACCACTTTTCGCACTTGTGTTGGTGCAGGAAACCACTTTTGCACTTGTATTAGTGTGGAAAAACCACTTTTTGCACTTGTGTTAGTGTTGAAAAACCACTTTTCGCACTTGTGTTGGTGCAGGAAACCACTTTTGCACTTGTATTAGTGTGGAAAAACCACTTTTTGCACTTGTGTTAGTGTTGAAAAACCACTTTTCGCACTTGTGTTAGTGTTGAAAAACCACTTTTCGCACTTGTGTTGGTGCAGGAAACCACTTTTGCACTTGTATTAGTGTGGAAAAAACACTTTTTGCACTTGTGATAGTGTTGAAAAACCACTTTTCGCACTTGTGTTAGTGTTGAAAAACCACTTTTCGCACTTGTGTTGGTGCAGGAAACCACTTTTGCACTTGTATTAGTGTGGAAAAAACACTTTTTGCACTTGTGATAGTGTTGAAAAACCACTTTTCGCACTTGTGTTGGTGCAGGAAACCACTTTTGCACTTGTATTAGTGTGGAAAAACCACTTTTCACACGTGTTAGTGTTGAAAAACCATTTTTCGCACTTGTGTTAGTGTTGAAAAACCACTTTTCGCACTTGTGTTGGTGCAGGAAACCACTTTTGCACTTGTATTAGTGTGGAAAAATCACTTTTTGCACTTATGTTAGTGTTGAAATACCACTTTTCGCACTTGTGTTAGTGTTGAAAAACCACTTTTCGCACTTGTGTTGGTGCAGGAAACCACTTTTGCACTTGTATTAGTGTGGAAAAACCACTTTTTGCACTTGTGTTAGTGTTGAAAAACCACTTTTTGCACTTGTGTTGGGGCAGGAAACCACTTTTGCACTTGTATTAGTGTGGAAAAACCACTTTTCGCACTTGTGTTAGTGTTGAAAAACCACTTTTTGCACTTGTGTTAGTGTTGAAAAACCACTTTTCGCACTTGTGTTGGTGCAGGAAACCACTTTTGCACTTGTATTAGTGTGGAAAAACCACTTTTCGCACTTGTGTTAGTGTTGAAAAACCACTTTTCGCACTTGTGTTAGTGTTGAAAAACCACTTTTTGCACCTGTGTTAGTGTTGAAAAACCACTTTTCGCACTTGTGTTGGTGCAGGAAACCACTTTTGCACTTGTATAAGTGTGGAAAAAACACTTTTTGCACTTGTGTTAGTGTTGAAAAACCACTTTTCGCACTTGTGTTAGTGTTGAAAAACCACTTTTAGCACTTGTGTTGGTGCAGGAAACCACTTTTGCACTGTATTAGTGTGGAAAAACCACTTTTCACACTTGTGTTAGTGTTGAAAAACCACTTTTCGCACTTGTGTTGGTGCAGGAAACCACTTTTGCACTTGTATTAGTGTGGAAAAAACACTTTTTGCACTTGTGATAGTGTTGAAAAACCACTTTTCGCACTTGTGTTAGTGTTGAAAAACCACTTTTCGCACTTGTGTTGGTGCAGGAAACCACTTTTGCACTTGTATTAGTGTGGAAAAACCAATTTTCGCACTTGTGTTAGTGTTGAAAAACCACTTTTCGCACTTGTGTTAGTGTTGAAAAACCACTTTTCACACTTGTGTTGGTGCAGGGAACCACTTTTGCACTTGTATTAATGTGGAAAAAACACGTTTTGCACTTGTGATAGTGTTGAAAAACCACTTTTCGCACTTGTGTTAGTGTTGAAAAACGACTTTTCGCACTTGCGTTGGTGCAGGAAACCACTTTTGCACTTGCATTAGTGTGGAAAAACACTTTTTGCACTTGTGAAAGTGTTGAAAAACCACTTTTCGCACTTGTGTTAGTGTTGAAAAACCACTTTTCGCACTTGTGTTGGTGCAGGAAACCACTTTTGCACTTGTATTAGTGTGGAAAAACCACTTTTCGCACTTGTGTTAGTGTTGAAAAACTACTTTTCGCACTTGGGTTGGTGCAGGAAACCACTTTTGCACTTGTATTAGTGTGGAAAACCACTTTTCGCACTTGTGTTAGTGTTGAAAAACAACTTTTCGCACTTGTGTTAGTGTTGAAAAACCACTTTTCGCACTTGTGTTGGTGCAGGAAACCACTTTTGCACTTGTATTAGTGTGGAAAAAACACTTTTTGCACTTGTGATAGTGTTGAAAAACCACTTTTCGCACTTGTGTTAGTGTTGAAAGACCACTTTTCGCACTTGTGTTGGTGCAGGAAACCACTTTTGCACTTGTATTAGTGTGGACAAAACCACTTTTAACACTTGTGTTAGTGTTGAAAAACCACTTTTCGCACTTGTGTTAGTGTTGAAAAACCACTTTTCGCACTTGTGTTGGTGCAGGAAACCACTTTTGCAGTTGTATTAGTGTGGAAAAAACACTTTTTGCACTTATGTTAGTGTTGAAATACCACTTTTCGCACTTGTGTTAGTGTTGAAAAACCACTTTTCGCACTTGTGTTGGGGCAGGAAACCACTTTTGCACTTGTATTAGTGTGGAAAAACCACTTTTCG